>NC_049991.1:14621231-14625386 GCF_000003815.2 Branchiostoma floridae | reverse complement strand
AATGCCGGCGCGCTTTCCGGTAAAGTTCCTTTCCCTTGAACAGAATCTTGTTTTTGTTTCTGCAGCATCTTGAATTGCCTTACTACATGTACATTTGGTTGAAACCAAACCATTTCCAATAATCATTCAAAGTCTTTTATTGAAGATGTCTTTGACTTTGTCTCTCCAGGTTCTCTGGGCTGTTGCTGCTGACTACCCCTCCCCCTGGGATCACACTACTGGACTGTCCCTCCACACAGGGGGCACAGACTGTGCAGGCACAGCTCGTCTATCCTCCACACAGGGACCCAGGTAATAACACTGTTAAACCTACCCTTACACTACTGGACTTGTCCCTCCATACAGGAACCCAGGTAAGAATACTAGTACTCTTAATCCCGACCCTAACACTACTGGACTGAATAAACAAAAACCAAATACATGTACAATGCCTCACAGTTTGTCCCTGTCTTGCATCTATTATCATAGTATACAATCATTCAACTTTCTCCCTGCTGTTCTCCCATGTAATGTACTAGATACAATAGAAGTTAGGATCAAAATATTGGATGTTTTTATAGATGGAAAGAGAACACTTACATTAAATTTTATTACATGTTTTGCACTTTTGTTCTTTTGTCAGACCAAAAGATGGACTCCGTTCTGGAGGTGGTTGCCACCAAGCTGGAGCTGCGGGACTGGCGCAGGTTGGGGCGCACGTTCGGGATGACGGACGCGGAGCTGGACGACATCAGGTACGACTTCTCGGACGTCCATGAACAGAAGTACCAGCTCCTGTGGATGTGGAGGAGGAGGAGGCGGAGTATCGCCACGGCGAAGAGACTGGTGTCCGCCCTGAAAGAGATAGAGCTACACGATCTGGCCGATGCGGTCAGGGAAACCCTGGGATACAAACCAGCCAATCAAACAGCTAGCTAACCTGTCAGTCACAACAAACAGCCAATCAGATGTCAGGTATTCCTGGAATACAAACCAGCCAATCAAATAGTCTAGCTAATGTGTCAGCCAATCAGATGTCCAGCTAACTTGTTGGTCACAACAAACAGCCAATCAGATATCAGGGTATTCCTGGGATACAAACCAGCAAATCAAAATCTCGCTAACTTGTCAGTCACAACAAAAAGCCAATCAGAAGTCCAGCTTACCTGTCGGTCACAAAACCCAGCCAATCATATCAAAGTATTCCTGGGGATACAAACAAGTCAATCAAACAGCTTGCCTGTCAATCACGACAACCAGCCAATCAAATATCCAGCTATTAAACCTGTCAATCATAAACAACCATGTCTACCTTATTAGGAAGGTGAAATCGTTCTTGGGTGGTGGACATATCAGCAAAGCTTGCAAATGTTCCAAATGCCAGTAGATTGTGCAGAAAGTTTTATAGCTTTTGAAGGACTCAATAATCTTTTTCTATCGGTGCTTGCTGCTAAGTTTATCAGACATCTTTGATATCAGGGTCATATCTAGAGGCTTCTATAGTGATATATATTGACTTGAGCTGTCTCACACAGTAGTCTAAGATGTATTCTACAAATTAGTGGACTTCAAAAGCAGCTGGCATGTAAATAGTTGCAGGTGACAAGGAGTATGTGCCTTGTCTTTGCTGTACAGGTAGATTTGGTCTCCTAAAAGTATGAGATTTGGGAGGGAAGACCATATATGAGCGATCATGTTACCATCATGTAGTGATAGGCAAAAAGGAGGTGGTAAGCAAAAGATTGATTTTTTTTGCCTACCAGTTATCAGGTACCCTGGATGTAAACAATGCAGAGATTGCTAGTTTGAGAGAAACAGCAGGAAGTAAGAGTTGACTGGCTGTTGAGGACAGACTGTAAGCCAGTGTTTGTTGTCTTCGCAGCAATGTGACTTTTACATGTTTGTTTGTTTGTTTGTTTGTGCCTTTATTTCAACTGCAACATGTGGAACTACTTTTCTCCTGGGATAAATATTTTTTTATTTGGCATACATGTAACATGCTATGTTGGTAATTTAACTCCAAGGGCTATCTAACTAGCTGGTGATTGGTTTATTTTTGTCACTGCCTTTGTTAAGCAAAATTTGACTTTTTATGAGTTTTTAGCAAAGCCATTGCATTGACAATGTGGTGCTTGTGAGAACATGGGGTATGCAACATTATTTTAGGATCCTAAATATCTATAGCAAAGTGTGCAAAACATCTATAGCAAAGTGTGCAAATCATGCAGGTGTACTAACATCATCCTAAATAATAAGCACAGTCTAGATTTTTTATTTGTTGTAAGTAACAAAACAGTTGCTATCTGATTGAAAAGGTTACGTGACTGTATGTATCACAGTAGGCAATACCATTCCAGGGAAATAAAGAGAGAAACATTTTACTTCTGAATGAGAAATCTGCAGCAATGAAGAGTTAGCCATGTACAAGATTCGAGCAGTCCAAACAAGGCAAACCAAAGTGTCTGTCAAGTGTTTCTACTAGAAAGACCAAACTGTGGAAGGGCTAAGTTTTGTACCTAATTGATGTCTAGTCAAATAGAAGTGAGTTCTGTTCAGCCATGGTTATTGAATGTTATAAATATTGTTTTAGCTTCTCAGTATAGAGGTAGAAGGGTTTCATCTTTGTTGCTTTTTATTTTAAGTATTAACATTGCAATGTTGAGGTAAAAGGGTGCAAATGATTTTATTTTTGGTGTGATAACTTTTTTGTATGTGTGCTGCTGATGCTGGTGATGCGTTCACTTCTGCTGCAAATCACCAAAGTTGCCTCTTTGCTGAGGGTTTTGCTCAATTTTGAGTGTGTATAGAGTCTACGCTTTAAGCAGAATGAAGTGGTCCAATTAAGAGATGCTATGCATTTGATGTTTCTGACCAAGCTGAACTCATGGACATGTGAAATTGTTGGGAGCAAAATGTACAAAATGCATTCCTTTAAAGTATAGCCAGGGTGTAATAACATCCTTTTTTCTGCCATGTATGTTTTTACAACAATCTGGCAATGTTGAGACTTGTATCTTCTCACATTTACAATAATTGTGTAAGCACCTCTTCATTATTGGGGATTTAGTTACATTGTCAGGTGCAATGATTTCTCCACATTGTACACAGTATAATGTAGTTTACGGTGACATATCCTAATCATGGCTTGGCTATTGTGTTCATCTTCATTTATCTGCTGGGTTACAAATATTTGTGAAGTGCATTAACTAGAGGAAGATCTCTTTCGACGCATTTTTACACGGTGGCAGAACTACAGTTGTATGTGACCTGTCGGAATTATGTAAGTAGACGTTAGATTTTAGTAGATGCATGACATCATATTAAGTGGAAATCTCTGCACTCAGTCTAGAATATAGCAAAGTTGAGGATATTACTATAATGTCCTGGGCACTTTAAGTATAAACTGAGGTTAAGTGATAGAACCACTTAAATGTATCCAAAATACTATTCTAGTCTTCTCACTCTGCCTTGTATTGTCCTTGATATACAGCAAAGATCAGCTGATGGGTGTCAGTGCCTTGGGTTTTAAGGTGGAAACTGTATAGTCATTTTTTTATGAGAACATTGTTTTCAGTATTCTTAATAATGATATACTTCTGCACCATGCAGAAGTTTTGAATTTGAGTTGTACATAGGGCTAGCTGAGTTATGTTGAATGTTGTGCAAAATCATGTTGAAGAAAGACTGCCGTGATGTTTCAGTAGAGATGTCTCACCTTTCCCATGGGCTTTGTTAAAGGAGGGAATAAAAACTTGTGAAATCAGTTTCATTTGTGTCAAATGTTTCTTACTTATGGATCCATCCCCCGAGTTTACAATAGAACTGTATAAATGTCAGTGTTTTTCTAGAAAACCCTTCAACAGTTGCTAACGTTTTGCTAGTGTTCAATATCAATTGTAAGACAATTTAACCTATATACAAGACCCCCATACATGGTGATGGGCTGGGGTAAAAACATGTATCCCATCTCAAAATGCACTTGCACAATTCTCTGAGTAGGTTTGGGTGCAAGAAAAAATAAAAGCTACTGCTCAGGAAGTCTGCAAAGGAGGTTAGATAAACTTGATGTATGGTATAGACTTTGAATGGTAAATAGATGTTTTGTATTTAAGTAAAAAACACCCTTGATGTGAGTACAACAACAGATAGTTAAGGTAGCCCTGGAGTCCAGCCTTG
>NC_049991.1:14554153-14621131 GCF_000003815.2 Branchiostoma floridae | reverse complement strand
GTCGACACTCCACCTGGGAGCGGACTAAAGCAAACAAGGCTGGACTCCAGGCTAGTACTCATACTCTCCAAGCAGAGGTTAGGCTCTGGCTGTTTTTTTAACGTTTTTTTGGTCACTTTTATCGGGCTTTCTATTTTGTATTTTATCTTGCTGTGTCAAAACCACAGCAACAAAATAGAAAGTCCCATAAAAACGACTAAAAAAAATGTTGAAAAAACAGCCGGAGCCTAACCTCTGCTTGGAGAGTAGTACTCAGACAGACCACTACTTCCAGGAGCTGTTTGTATTCTCTTTAAATTCCTCTGACTAGACAAATGTTTGCTGTTGCACCATGCACTCATGGCAGGTTCCTGTTATTTCACATCACAGTTGTAACGGAAGGGGAGGGGTTCTAATGACACACAGGCAGGCTTTGATACAAAAGCAGTTTATTCACACTTACAAAAATAAACTTGCTGTTGCTTCACAAAACCACACATACAGGATGAAATCAAGCTGGTTAATTCATTAAATTAGTTTACGCATTAAAACATTATGAATAGAAACTGTTACTGTTACAATGTAACAAGCTTGTCACTTTACTAACATACATCAGCCATTTTGTTTGTTGTGTTAATTCACTACCCGTAGTTGCAAGGCCTGACCAAATTAACATACTGCATGAAGTCGCCCATAGTATAGGCAAATGGTCAAGTTTATCTTTTCTCTGCTCCAACAAGCTTCTTTGCAGTTACAGCGTATCTCTGTATATGCATTTTATCTCATGGACCTCTGTTGGTTGAGATTGAGACAATGTACTTTAAACTTGTATCGCCCTTATCCCACGCTTTCTTTTCTCTCTAAGTCCTCACTGCTTTGATTAACTGGTCAGTTGCTATAAAGCAGTCCTGTAACATTACGCAGTTTAACTTTGAGTACCCTGAGAGTTACCAATATTTCAGGTTGATGGTTATACACACTGACAGCCTTGATTTCAAATCAGTACAGCGTTAAGAGATCAATTGCACCAAACCCACAATAAATCATTAGCAATGTTGGCACATGTTTATAATTACTCATGCAAGTTTTATAGCACCAGGATAAATGGAGATACAGGTATCATCTTCTTTTGAATCTAACATTACACATCATAATTATGATGTTCCAGCCAAACTGGATATATATGTATGGCTTTGAATGTAAAAAAAAATGTTCACTACGTTGTCATTTGCAACCTAGTTTAGATGATTGCCTCTGCCTCACACAAACTTTCTATTGCACCCACTCAACAAAAAATCAGGTATGCTCTCATAGTTCCTTTTAGTGATCAACATCATAGTATATGGTTGTCTGACGACTACATAACATAATTGGCACACAAATAGAAAGCTGCTGTGAGTACATTATGTCCGAGGGGCCCAAGAATCCTAATATAACACATTACACATACAATGTAGTTTTGTGTGCTTTACGATGGCACATACATGTAGCATGAAAAAGAAAAGTCAACTAACAAAGCTACTGTTAGTATGTAAGCATAGCCTTTAGATGATATAGTTTCGAGGATAAATATTAAGACATCCAACTAGATCTACATGTATTACTATTGACACTAAATGTACATGTACTTAAACACTTTAGAACAAAAGTACTTGATGCAAACTGTACAAGATAAAACTGGGTACAGAGAAATTCTTTATGAGTTTTAGATACTGATTTAATTTTGCAGTAGGGAGAAAAAAAATGTTGTCTCTGTGGTTTGAAGTCACAGTAGCACTGTGGTCACATACTGTACAGTAATGAAATCAACAGAGGTTCTAAGCTCACAGTGCACCACGAAAACCGCGAACATAAAACCACAGCAGAAATTTCACGAAACTTAGAAGCTCAGCCCTTTGCTACAACTCTGTATGTTTAGGACCAGAAAACTCTTCTACAGTGATTATGCCATTATTGTCCTTGTCTTCTTCCTTGAAGACTTTTTTGATGAATTCTGCTTCCTCTGCTTTCTCCAACCCCATCCTGCCCGTCAGGTAAGCTGTGATCTGAAAAGAAACAGGGAGAAGTTTTTGACTTGCCAACTGAAACTAGGCAGCAAGAGCACAAAGACTGAGAGACAGTATAAAAATGCAGCAATGGTCACAATAGAAATGCATCAGGAAAACGTAAGTTTGATGGCTTTAAAAAGGATCTCACCTCTTTTTCTGTCAGCTGCTGGTCTTCGTCCTTGTCAATGATTTTGAAGACGTTAGGAGTAGGCGGTGGGGCGTCGATGTCAATCAAGTCCACCTCTATTATAGTACTCAATCCATCTATAGATAGAACACACAAACTTAGGGTGCATCTCTGAGAACACACACATACAACAAAACTTTACATAACTGTTGTTAATGTGTTGACCACTACTGGTAGATTACTCTCCAAGCAGGATTTGTTTGAAAAAATTGTGATAGCTGTCAGGAAATGGGGCATATGAGAAGAAAGTTACAATATTCCCAGTCAACTTTTACTTGGATAGTGACAAAGATGTCATGGCTTATCCTGGATGTTTTGTTGATTATCTATGTAGCAATTGCACTATTGCAGGTTTGTTGTTTACGTATACTGTAGATGCATTCATTCATTCAAGTCTTACCTTCTCCTGGCATCTCCACTTGTCTGACTTCTCCTATGCACATGTCGTTCACTGCATCCTCCCACTCCTTAGATGCCTTCCCCCATCCCACCACGAACGACATTGGTTCTCCCCTGTCACGGCTGGAGGGAATAGGCATTTAGAAAATAAAAGTCAGCCTTTTCATAGACAGACTTTCAAATATTCTATTTTATTTAGGGCACAATTAAGACGGTCAGGTGTTACTCTTAGCAGTTGGACTCGTTATGACATTAGTAGAGACAGGGATGTGTTCTAAGATTTATTCAAGAATGTTAAAAGTAGCTCCTCCGTAATTTCAAAGCAGCTCCTAATGTTACATAAGATAGTACCAAACTGGCCAAGGAGTGTAGTCAGCCAAGCAGTGTACATTTGCCATGTGTAGAGGAACAAACTCCTAACCCGGCTTCACTCCTCTACCAGCTTTTGATACCATCTTATGCTACCGTAAGATCTGCTTGGAGATTGCCTCCACCGGTTATAATTGAGTTTATGTAAATTAGTGTTGACACGTAGGACCACGACCAGGGCCAACATAGGCCCAAGGCCAGGGAACTTTGCCTTAGCTCCCTTGCAAGGCAGATAGGCAAAATTACCGTGGTGGTCTAAGTTTGGCAGACGGGGACAGAGGCTTACATCGCCGAGAAATCCCAGCCTATAGTCCCGAGAAACTACTAACGTTAGTATGTCATGGCCGACACTGGGGCCCGGGGGACCGTTATCTCTATCAACAAAGTCAAGGATCATGCATTCATTACACTGGAAACAACATTAAATGCTACCAATCGGCAGTCTATAGTTGCTAGAGCACCTTGAGTCTATCTTCTCCCCGGTAGACATCATCCTGTTGTAGTGGAAGACGACTTTATCGTGGGCACCGACGCGCCGGTCGCACCTCCTCGGCATTTTTAGCGTCTGGACCTTCGTGCCGCCAGCCATCTTCTTCAGTCGCTCGGAGTCCCACTTGATTTCTCCTCCTACTGTGGAGTCTATAAAGAGTAACAAGAGGCCGGCCAGGACGGAGAGTTTGGAGACATGTTTTGACCGAGGACTCGCCATCTTCCACGTTTGCAGAGGAAGGTACCGGAAGTGTCCGATTTCAAGTCGGGGCAAACTTGGGCCAGATGATTGGGGTCATACGAGGTCAAGCCATACCATTGCATATTCATAGAGGGAGGGGATGTGTTTTTATGACAGTTAACGTTACAGCCTCACCGTATCTTCACCGTAGAATTTATGAATCGATAACCTAACATCAAAGACAGTATTGACGAACTTCTTTCACATCGCCCAAAGTCAATGAAAGTTGAATAGTCCTGGCCTGTTCTTAGCACTGTCTTCAAGCGCCACCTAGCGGCTCATATAATTTACAGCGGGACCAAAGTGACAGGCTGGAGAGGAGAGCGTGGGTCCGGTGACTTTGACGATTATCATCATTTTACAGGTAACAAGTCGATATGTCACCCATGATAGGATTAAGCTGTTGTTTGGTCTACCTTTTAATAGTATGACCTTAACGGTAATGATGATAACGTTACAGGAGCAGATGATTTGGAGATAAAAAGGAAGTCGTTTCCAAGAATTGAAGAAATGCAGCCACGCGGAGGAAAGTTTTGTCAGTTGCAGATGGGGTGGGGGGCATAACTTTTGCTGAAGTTTGCTGTTCTTTTCGTTCAGCAATGTAAACGATAACCCAGAACCAGTTATCTTGAAAACTTGATTTGTTTTATTCGTCGTGGGTCACGTTGATCTTTGTGTCCTCTGATTACTTCAAGAAGATCCCCTGTTGTTCATGTTGACGTCTCATACGCGGATTTCATACGCTTCTGGAATTCGTACCTGTGAAACTACTTGTTGAACGTTACCTCGGAAGTTCCAACCAGTTTGAGAAGTCTCTGGGTCATAGATAGAGTTATCTGTTGTTTTCTTTTGCTGACTGGCCAGTGTTACTGTACAGTTATGTTTTGATGTTTCACGGACACATTTTTAGAGTTATGCCAAAAAGCAACTAACTATATGAATCATATCCAGTTGCTTGAGTATCTGCTTTCTGGCATATCTTATTACCAGGATGCCTAATCTTCATCAACATTTTTTTTAGAGTTATTTATTTTGTTCGATTTGTTTGAACCTTTATTAATTGATATGTGTTTTCATTTACACAATATGTTCCTGTGATGTGATTTTTGCATTCTTCCGAACTTTTTTTCTGTCTAGAAGAAAGTTCACAAGTTCACTCTTCACCATGGCGTCTCGCTGGCGACACTGGGATGCTGGTTGCCATGACAGCATCCAAACTGTTTCCAAGTACCAATCCTTGCAGCATTCCTCAGAGGGGCTCTCCAATGGACACTACAGCAGTGATGAGGTATCATATAACATTTGCACATTGTGTGTTGAGAGATGCTGTAGTGTGCCTTATTTCAAGTTTCTCATTGGATCTTTATTGCTATTAGTGTCAAATGGTAATGGCATATACATAACGTTAAATTATTCATCATAGTTTTATAAGATCCCAACTAATTGGAGAATTTACTCTCTTACTGGTATCCATGGTATTGCATAATGATAACCAGTATGTTACGTCAAGTAAGTCAAATCAACCAGTATGCATAAGATACATTGTACTTCATATCGTATTTAATAGCTAATTGAACATTTCTGTCTTGAATTTAAAACCTTTTTATAATATTAATAGGAACTTGTGGCTGTACCAGTGCCAGGGGCTGGGAGGGGGAGAAAAAGACCCCCAGCTGCATCAATAAGACTTCCCAAGAATCTGGCCTACCCTGAGCCAGAGAAAAAAGTAGGGACCATGCTTACAATCTCTGACTAGAGATTGTTGATACATTGTTCAAAATGTAGTCAGTTGTTAATATTGTAGTCATATATATTGTAGTTTACAGCTATGCTATCAACTTGATATGTATAGATGTAAGATGTAACTAATGAAAATAGAGTAGTCTTTTGTCAATAGTATCTGCATTTCTTGTAGAAACCTGCATGAACTTTTAGTGCATGTCTCTAGGTGGCGCACCAGACATTCCGCCTCTGGGAAATGCAGGAACGTACTAACTACCCATCATGCTCTGCATCTCCTAACTGTCCGTTGGCTAGTCAGTTTGAAGATGACTGGAGGATTCAGGTGTGGAAATTTATTTTCAGAAAGTACATTGTAACACTTCTACGGGTTTGTCTTTTTTTCTTTCTTCCTTTATTTGCCAAGATCATTATGGCACAGTCTTTATTTAACGTCCTATCTGAGGGATGGCCCTAGCCAAAACTAGGTATTCATTTTCACCAGAGTGAAGTGG
Organism: Branchiostoma floridae; assembly: GCF_000003815.2. NCBI lineage: Eukaryota > Metazoa > Chordata > Leptocardii > Amphioxiformes > Branchiostomatidae > Branchiostoma > Branchiostoma floridae. The sequence goes on along the minus strand of NC_049991.1, from coordinate 14,615,185 downwards.
GGAAAGTCATGCAAAGTGCCTTTCTCAAGGGCACAAGATAGGGTTCAAACCCGGGATATCTTGGGTCTGAACCCAATGTGCTGACAATTATGACACGCGATCTAACACAAGTGTCTGTTTGTCCAGTAAATAGACGCATTTGCACATTTTTGTAAGAATTCATCTTGTGTCATCTCTGATACTATACAATTTGAACATTATCACTTGTGTTTTCAGCCATGTGTTTGCAAAAAGTTAAAAACACAATTGTGTTTTTTACTTTTTGCAAAGGTTTCAATGGACACTTTCCCACAAAACCTTACAAGAAAATTGCTAAGCGTATTGTTCGCTAGTTTTGTGACTAAGTGATTGCCTGTTTTAGGAAACCAAGCAGATGTTGTGCAGAGTGGGTGTGGGTCGAGGCAGGGGGAGGTCCAAAGCTGAGGTACTTGGGAAGGCTCCAGGCAGGGAAACTGACAATGGCTTTACTTTCAGGTTGGTGTGGATTCTCATAAATGTACCAAATGTACCCTCCTTAGTTTTTGTATGGATTGTAATGTTATATTTGGACCTGGAGCAGCTGAGTACTAAATTGATCCAGCAAAAGTTATAGAATATTAACTATACATTGAAAGTATGGCTGTGCCCATCACTGATCAAAAGCCCCTGGGCCACACAACTTTGTTAACAATGTACAATGTACATGATATAGTCGCTGCAACAGGGGGCTAGTCCACTGGTACAGTTGTGTGTGTGTTCAAGTCCCATACATTTTATTTCCCAAGCAGAGACAGCAATATGTACTATTTTGTATGACTCCGCTTGGGATTGGATGCAATAAAAGTTACCAATTGCTTTGTCTTTCCTGAAGAATGTAATTGTCAGAAAATTGTTAATTATCAAGGAATTACCTTTTCATAGTTCCTGTATGTTGGTACATGTAATCAATTGACACTGTACTTCCTTCGGACTGTGTAGAGTATGTATCCAGTTGCTTGATTTATTGGGAAACATGTAATTTCGAGCTAGATGTCTAATAACCTTCAACAATATGTGAGGCCTATTGTACTTGAATATATCTACACTTGATTTAACCAACCTAAATGTAACATCCTAGCTGACAACGCCTAAGAACTTAGTTAAGAAAATGATTCACTGTGACCACGACTTTTAAAGAACTTAGTCAGTTAAGAAAATGTGGTAACACAATCAACATATACCTTCGTCATATGATATTTATGTATAAAGCCCAGTACATGAACCAGTGCAGGTTAGGTGCAGGTAGACTCCAGAAATACCTGCACAGCTCCAATTTTCCCTGCACTAACCTGCATATGCAGGTAGTATTTCAAGCCCTGACTTAGTTAAGAAAATGATTCACTGTGACCACGACTTTTGGTTCCCTGTGCAGTGGCTCCTCAGGTGACTTCAGAGCCTACACAAAACAGTCTGCACTAAAACAGCTTCCCAGCCACGATGTTAACAGGAATGACAACGCCAAGGAAAGGGAGTCCAAAACAAAGACTCTGTCTTCAAGTCTGACTTCAGGACTGCTAGCAACAAAACGCCTGTGGACTCCGGATCCCAAGAAGAGGTGGAAAAAAGACAAGATAGCACATCCTGATAATGTTGAGGAGTGGCCTGACCTGTCATCAAAAGGGTAAATGGCAGCATTTTGTTTGTTTCTTTCTTTGTGTCACATACCCAGTAAACAGCCTCGTGACGTAAGAAACTAGGACTGTACTGAAGAGTACAAGCTATATACCTGGACAGATTTATTTGATCCACTCATACCATGTCAAATATTTACTCTTTTTGATGTGCGTTGGGTTCTTTATCGTGCTTGAGGTGTTGTTCTCCTCAAACACAGGATCCCCAATTCATGTCCTATCCAAGTCCCTAGATGACGCTAAATACTCATTTACTTATGAGTTGAATCAGGAAATTTATGTGAAGTTAGAGCTTTCTCCAAGGCCACAACATCCAGACAGTTTCATTAAAAAAACATTATAAAAAATGTTGCAATTTTCTTTTTCCTTTTAGTAGCCCCAGCAGAGGTAAGAAGTCTCCCAGGAAGAGGAAAGGAAAAGGAGACATGTCTCCACCAGGACCAGGGGCGTCTCCGGATGTGAGGAGCAGCCCAAAAACTGATGATCAGAAGACACTGGAGAAACAACATGGCAGACAGAGCAAGGATGGAGGTATGCAGCATTTTATACAGGAATGAATTAAAAGCTGATATGTTTTGATTATATCTGTACCACGGGACAAGTTTTCTGAGAAAGAACAGACATTTCAGATACATTCCAGCATCTGTTTTCAGTGATCAAAACTGATGTTTACCTACAAATTTATTTCGAACACGTTCATGTTAGAACACGTTCGAACACGTTCATGTTGCTTCTTTCGTAGTCTGCTTGAAAATTCACTGGCATCAAAATGGCATGAAAGCCTACATGTACGAGAAATGATGTTGACGGGCAAAGGTACTAATACAGGATTGATACTTATGCCTTCAAATTCAGATTGTTAATATTTTGAGCAACATTCGATCAGTTTTACTCAAGCACATGTCTGGCAGGTGAACCCAGACACAGTGTAGGTGGTTAAACTTAAAGCCCCCATCACACATTCAGGACCTTCCACAGACTTAGCTCCTGACAGCTCCCAACCAAGGTTGGCACTACAATCCTCCGTAGTGACCGCTGGCTCAGTCCTTTTGCTTGCAAGTGAAAGGATTGAGCCAGCGGTCACTACGGAAGGTGGTACTTACAAATTGTAGGCTAGCTTGTACTCAGGCTATGTAGACACATGGTTGGTAGTATAGCACAAAATTCCGTCCTTCTCTAGCTTCAGTATGCTCCTCTGAATGCTTTTGAGAAGAATGTTATTTTCCTGACTTCTGGTATTGGCTGGTGTAGTAGCCTTTCAAAGACTAGTAGGAAACCATGCTGTCAGATTCCCAAACACAGATGACCTTGCATGGGCTATCTCCCAACCATGGTCTGGAGAAGTTCGGGAGGCCATGGTTAGATTAAGGTGTAGAGTTAATCACCAACCATTTCTGTATCTTTTTAGGGAAGGAGAAGGAAGTGATAAAGCCTGCACCAGATTTAAGTCTTGAAGCTGTGGTAAGAATGCCATCATTTTAAACCAGTCCACTTGCCTTGTCCTTGATTTAGAAAACATTTTACATTCGATAAATATGACACTAGATGTTTACAATGTTTTAAAAATTTGTAACCATTAAATCTGTAGTTTTGTTACCTTAACCAAATTTGGGTTACATTTGAGTGTGTGTGCGTGCATGTGTGTGTGTGTGTGTGCATGTGTGTGTGTGTTTGTGTCTGTCTGTCTGTCTGTGTGTGTGTGTGTGTGTGTGTGAACATCATAACTTGGTAAGTGTATATTGTCTTGATATTTGATATATGGGTAGGTCTCGATGAGACGATTTGATTAGATTTTGGGCCCCTAAGCACCTTCACAATCTTAGGTACTTCAGCAGAACTTTTGCTTTTCATTATCTTATGTTCTGGACATGCTGTAGTCATGCTTTTTGAGTGGTAGATAGCTCTTTGGAGGGAGATATATTTTTGCTGTGACAGTCTTCTTTCCACAACCAGCTTTGTCTTTTTTCATGCATACTGAAAATTGGACACAACCTTTTTTTGCAATCACCATAGGATGCTGTTTTGGATGCAGAAGACTGGATACGGTTGGACAACCTTCCTCCCGGGGTGCAGTCGCAGGTTGTCTTCTTCAGTCCTTCTGTCCAGATGTATATAATCCTTGCCAGAGTTAGCTAGATAACAACAGTATTTCTGTGTGTTTTGTATATACGTAACAGGGTAACATACGTAGCTGTTTTGAATGAATCGGACGATGATTGGTACCGTACTGCTACATTTCCAAGTTTGTATGTTTTTATAACTGTTACACATACTACAGATGTGGTGACTTTTTGTACAACGTAAATCTTAAGCTAAGGGTACAACCCACCGTACGTCCAACTGCGTGGTGTTTATGTGCCAAAACGAGGGCAATCTTTGGGGATCCGTAAGTGGTAAGTACCGCCTCCGTACGAAATTGTATGGAATCCAACGGATTTGGGAGCATGCAGACACGCCATAGAACTCTAAGTGCATGTGGAACTTTCTCTGCTATTGGGCTGGGGATTTGCCCCCCTGTACGAGCCACTGCCTCGCACAGCGAGTAAGGACACCGTACGTACTCAGCACGTGTAAGTAGGGCCTGCATACGGTAACGGGGCAACCGCACAGAGATCGCACGTGCAACTCACTTACCACTTGCGCAATGAACGATGAACACAAGCGGCTCACGACCAGGCATGGCGTGCAGACAGCATACTTACACCTTGCGCAACCGTGCGAGTGAGATGTACTCCCTCCCTGGTCTTGCCATTCCTTCCCCACTTTTTCAGAAAAATGTGGCTCCCAAAGAAACGTACGGACAAAAAGCATGATTGTACTACGGGTTGTGCCCTTTGCTTGTGTCAATATATATTCACTCAAATCTAAAGTTATTTTATTTCATGTTCAAACACCTTAAGTTGATATTGTATTCTATATTTTATGTTTTAACAACTTTTATTCTGTAAGCAGCTTGTCGTTTCACAGCAACTGTGCTTTATTTTGGTTTGTTTGACCAAGAAAATTGTGTTTAAACACCTTAAGTTGATCGTAGTGTATATTTTATGTTTTAACAACTTTTATTCTGTAAGCAGCTTGTCAGCTGTGCTTTATTTTGGTTTGTTTGACCAAGAAAATTGCCCTTTTGATTTCTGACTGTAGGAAGTTTATGGGATACTTGAACCATTTGGTGCCATAGTGGAATGCCATGTACATCGCCATGGTGACCATAGCTCTGCAGTAGTAAGGTACTACTGGAACTTTGAACATTATTTTCTTAAACAAAGACCAGTGCTTGAAATACTGGTTGCCCAGTTGCTCAAACATACGTCACAAGTTTGATACCAAAGGAAAGGGTTCAATTGCTTTCAATTGATATATGAGATATTGAGATTGATGCAGAAACATTAGAAATATTATCAACCAAAGTTAATATTCCAAACCTTTTGTGCCAAGTTTATATTGTGGTATAACTGCGTAACACACTAGCTGCATGCACGCGGCATGGCATTGAACGACGGGGCACACTTAATTTTTTGGCAAGTACAAAATGTTCATCTATCTGCAAGTATATCTTTAAAACTATCCAGTAAAGATGCCCCTACTGTACTTCGTGATAACAAATTCCAGTATACGATAGTTTGGGAAAAATACAAATTTTTGAACAAATCAATCTTAGGTTGTTCTTCAAGGCATGGCTATTTCTTGTTCCTTTTTTCCATACATACAGTCAAAGCAGTATTAGCGACCACCTGGTCCCTTTGATTTTTTCCATTGACCTAAGCATTAAGAAATAGTTTTATAGCGGCAACGTCCAACGTGGCCACGGCCACACTATTTCTGGTCCCGTAGATACAGAATCATTCTGCTTATATTGCAACCGTACAGCCGCATGTTACCCTGAACTGGGTTTAGAATCGTAGTTTGCGAGGATTTGGAGTTCTCAACTGGGTCATTTGGGCGGTAGCAGAAGGTACATGTGCTTTGAACTTTAGAGTGCAAGTCTTTGTTGGCAAATTTTCTAACATTACGCATGGCAATATCCATCATTTTCAGTAGATTTGACTTTGGCAGGGTCAGTTCAAGTTTGAGATGATCAAGGCAATGTTACTTGGTGAGAAAGATCAGTGGGTACTGAAATCGTGTGTAACTTATTGCTTGTGGTCAATTGATCAGCATTTTCTCTATATTGGCCACATTTCTCCAGTCCCCTGAGTGGCCGCTATATACAGGTTTGACTGTGTTGCAAAAATCCACCCACATTGACTCTGATGTACTTCTATGATACCTCAACAAAATTTCCCTACAGCTTGAGCACATTTATAACGCAGTGCTGTATCCAGGACCTGTTCTTCCATCCCAGAATGGAACTTTGCTTGCTGTATCTGTATCTATATAGCCAGTATAAACGCCCTTCACGGTAACACACCAGCTTCGCAGGCACATAGCGCAGCAGCAGGTGGTAATAGTACACTGAATAACCTGTCACACCTAGCTTTTGCACATCTGTCTGCAAGCGTTCTTTGAAACTATCCAGAGAAAATGCCCGTACTGTGCTTGTCCGGACGGAAAAAAAAAACAGTGACATGAAACTGTTGAACATCTATCTTCATATGCTTAAAATGACATATCTAAGAAGGAAAATCAACAACAGGGGCTCCCAAACAATGAATGGGCTGGAGTAATACCTAATTTTTGGCATAAGGTATGCTCACTATACTGGGCAGCCTGGCTACAACAAGTACTGGTATTTCAATTCTTGAAACCTTAACATTAACATTTCTATAATATAGTACAAAAAAAATTTCATTTTAAATGATTCACTATGCTTTGGACCCTTATATACAAATGTATATATTCTATATTTTTGTAAAAGAAACTCAGTCTGTAAGGTTGAATATGTACACAAAAATTATTGATAATGCATGTATGAGTTCTTTTATAGTTTTGACTCACGTCTGTTATAAACACTTTAGAAATCTTTACTTTTGATTCTTAATGGATGTTTAATACTTTTGTTATGTCAAGATACATCTAATGTTGCAATTGAATTGCAATCACGTTGTTACTATGAATATTGTAACTAATAAATCTTCCAACACTAACTCATGTCATTGTGTTCTTTCTTAGTATACACACTTAGTTAATGCATGGCAGATCTAATTCTATATTTCCTCATAGTAAAGTAATGTACTGTCTATGTAAGAAGCAGTTACTGTTACAGTAGTTTATTGTGACTAACATTACTGTTTCTTACCAGTACAAAGTAGTTTAACATTCTGTTGCTTTAAACCAAAGATAAGATGCATGAAACTTATGCATGCTGTAGATTATAAATCTTTTTTTCGGTTTTTGTTTGCTGCACTTTGCACTTTATTTTTCGTTGTACATCCATCTCACGCCACCAGCCGCACGGATCCTGCACCTCACCTGAACGTGATAACCTTCCAGAGGGTTTTGTTCAGTAATTGATTGAGATTGAGATCTCACAAAACTAATTCCACCCTTCTTCTTTGGTACCCTCTACTGTAGATCTAGACAAATGCAACTCAAGTCTGTGAGTAAGAAATTTGCTTTTTGTGTTGGAGACACAGCGCAGCTTCATTTTTGGAAGCCGGAAGTTTCAATGAGTTTTTGCAGAAGAACTGGTGAAAAATGACTTTTGATGTATGTTACCTTTTCCATTCCATCTGCAAATAGACTTGCTGATTCAGAAGTATGTGAGTGGTGTGTCAGCTGTCTCAATGAAACAGAATCACCCTTCCCAGGTAAGGTCTTCAAAGTGTCTTTAATTTTTTTACACCGTGTAGATCCAGGAGCTTATTCCTTAGACTCTTAGAGTTTGATATTGATAAGATTTAAGTTTTGCACACTTTTATTACATTCAGTTTCTATGACTTAGCAATGTACGTGTATGTGTATAAAGGAAAGATCGTGAACACTTGTAAAATATAATAAGTTACTCAGTGTAAAGTTTTCATTGAGTCCTACCAGTTTGTGCATAATCTGCAGATTTTTTGTCCTTTTTAAATTTTTTTCTCGAATTGTCATTCTACAATGTATGCCCCTACAATTATTTCTCCTTGGACCTTTCAAGCAATTTTTTTTCTGAGTTGAGCTGGACTGAAGAAAGCCTAACCCTAGACATCACTAGCATACACCCTATTGCAATAAAATTGTTTGATAACTATTTTGTTGTTTATGATGACTACAAATGTATGTATATTACATCGACAGGCTGGGAAGGTCCACTCTTTTGCAGTCATGTGAGGAATGGAGACTCTGAGGTGCAATCATGATCATAGTTGTGCAATGGAAAAACAATTTGTTGTTTTCCTACCAATTATGCTGGTAGAGGTGCTAGTCTACCTAGTATTCTTCTCAACCACTTAGTATCTTCAAAGGTAATCCAGTTTGTGGATTTTCTCTTGTCTGATGTGCCTTTCTTTGATGGTTCCTTGGTATCTGTTCTAAATGTTGCTTCAAGGGACTACATTGTACATGTATGTCCGGAGTTCTGCCCACTGTGCCTGTAAAGGTGTGTGTGTAGATAAGGTGATTACCTTTAGCCCTATTGAAGTTGTTGCACTTCAGGACGTCGGACTGTTTTGCTGCATTTGTTTGCTGCAATTTTAAGTGGTGCTTTAGATGGGGACCAGATTCAGTAGAATTTTAGACAACAGAAATTTTAGACAAAAGTTGTTACATGTTTATAGATAGATCATTCACGGCATCATAGTGGATTTTATGGCAGTTGTGATCACCGTAGAAATTGGTTGAATAGCCAGTTCTTGTAGAATTTTAGACAACAGAAATTTTTAGACAAAAGTTATTGCATGTTTATAGATAGAAAGATCATTCACAGCATCGTAGTGGAATTTGGTGCAGTCATGATCACTGTAGAAATTTGTTGAATAGTCGTATTGCGTAATGCTGTTGACAATTCTGCATTTTAACTTTATAGTAATGTTACAATGCTTGTCTTGCTGCATTTGTTAGCTGCAATTCAAAGTGGTGTTTTTGATAGGGACCTGTTCTTATAGAATTTTAGACAACAGAAATTTTAGACAATAGTTGGTAGAAAGATCATTCACGGCATTGTAGTAGAATTGTGATGACTGTATAGAAATTGGATGAATAGCCAGTTCTTGTAGAATTTTAGATAACAGAAATTTTAGACAAAAGTTGTTGCATGTTTAAAGATAGAAAGATCCTTCACTGCATCAAAGTGGAATTTATGGCAGTCGTGATCACTGTAGAATTTGGTTGAATAGCCATATTGCGTAACGCTGTTGTCAATTCTGCATTTTAACTTTATAGTAATGTTACAATGCTTGTCTTGCTGCATTTGTTAGCTGCAATTCAAAGTGGTGTTTTTGATGGGGACCAGTTCTTGTAGAATTTTAGATAACAGAAATTTTAGACATTAGTTTTTACAAGTTTATAGATACATGTACTAGATAGAAAGATCAGTCACGTCATCGTAGTGGAAGTTAGTGCAGCTGTGATCACTGTAGAAATTGGTTGAATAGCCATATTTTGTAATGCTGTTGACAATTCTGCACTTAAACTTTATAGTAATGATACAATGGTTGTCCGCAACTTCACAGATTTTAGAGATCTTGATACTGTATTTTTAATTTTTTCGTGGAGCCAATGATTCCTTGAATTTTTCATGAATGAATTTTTTTATGTCAAATTTACCTACTGACCATGTGACTCACCTTTGGTTAAATGAATTTTCTACAAATAGCAGTATCAAGTTACTCATGTTTTTAAAAACATTTTTTATTAGAAAGCTGATTTGAACTCTATACCAATTGAATGTTGAAGTAAGTAATAAATGTATTGCTACAGTGTGAAATGATATGTGTTGGCATATGATACCTTTTATTCATCAATAATTTGATCTATGGTGATGACCTCAGGTTCTACTTCATTCATCTTCCTTGGTCCATGATGTACAGAGAACGTTAACAATGTATGATGAAAGCACAATCTGGACTAAAGAACATTTTAAGCAGCTTTAATGAAGTCTTTACTAATTAACCACTAGGCCACAATCATCACAAATGGAGAATAATCTGTGACACTCCTTTTCTCTGTTTAGTAAAAACCTGTCATTGTTGAAGATATAATGAATTCATCATTCAAGTCATGTAGAAGTGACGTTGTCAAGGAAATAACTTAGTAAGCAGTAACACAAATCAGTGGGGTGTTCTGGACTGTTTCAATATCTGTCCTAGAGGAAGGGTGAACAGATTTTTTTTCACCTTTACCTCTCTCCAGTAAGGATTTGAATTCATTACAGTGGCTATATCCCTTCTTTTCCTTTAGTCTCCTTGCTCACACAGTTGTTCATCCCTCTTAGTCTTAGAAATAGCACTGGAGCAGCCAGATTTTTTACTTGACATTCAACAAAGCATTTACTTACAACACATGGTTGTTCACATCTTATAGACTCTTTCTCATTAAACATTTAATCAGACAAGACAATTATCAAGATATATACATGTACTGTTACTATAGATACCTGAAGCTTTCAGGTTCTTCTACATACACAACATCAGCAAAGGTATTTGTAAGCAAAGTCTACAACTGAAATAATAATAGTTAAGTTACATGTACTGCAAGTCATCTACATTGTATACAATTGATACGAATCTCCCCCATACATGTAGTTGTAGCTATTTTTCAATATAGTTCCATTCATACACTTAGAGATGTTTTGCAGTTATTTGATATGTAGTCTGGTTATTTCCACACTCAAAATCACACACAAAAGTGAAGTACATAAATGCAAGACTCAGCTATCTGATTGGTCTTGGTCTTGCAGTGTCTCAATAACAGAAATTCATTACGATACACAGACGCCTTTCAAAACTACCAGACTGGTACACCCTGCTTTGTGTGGCTTATACTATGAAGTTGGCTTCAAACTTGTGGGAATTTCTGTCTTTTTACAGATCAATCTGAATCAGATTTACTAATTTTTATAGAGTCCTCCAAAACATCATTAAAATTGTTATAAACTGGACCAGTCATATGTCATACATGTAGTGTACCACCACTGCCTATAGAGGATAGAAAACTGTGGCCCACTTCAAATTTGTGTTCAGAATAAACTCTTTAGTTACATGTGGCCTATACTTGTGTGGCTGCTTAAAGATTATTCCTATTCAATATCTGCTCTGTAGGGACACTAAAGTAATTAAATCTTTCCATATCTTGTCATGCCTTTTTCTACAATAGTATTAGTCAACCAGCATAACCCCACTCTCTCTGTTTGAAAGGGCTAAATTCTGATTAAATTGCACTCTGAGATTTAAGCGAAATCCGAATTAAGACCCCTGTGAGTTTAAGCTTCGGAAAATTTTAGTACAATTGATGTTGCTAAGGCTCATCTGTTTCCTTAATCTTTATGTAGTGACTGTTAAAGGCTTTTGTGATGGCCATTATAGGATCTAAAGGCTATTGAAGAAGGCTTACAGTTTACACCACCATCATGGCACTGTTAGGGTTATGCAAGGCTCTATAGATCTGCTTCCTAATTCTCTTCCCACTCCTGTCCTCCAGAACATGTAGAGATTTCTTTCTTTGTGTACTGCTGCCTACCCCTGTGTCAGGGATCCCAGCAGCAGTATAATCAAATAATGGATGGATACTACTACTACCGGTACATGTGTCCTTGTACAAAAAGGCACACATTGATCAACATTGATATAAAGTCAGAAAAATACATGGTACGTACATGTACATGAACGTATACTTGTCAAATACATTGTAGATTACTACATATTTATTTTCTACAAACACGAAACAAATCTCAGCTTGGTCCCCCTCGGCTCTACCAGCGTGTTTCAGGAAGTTTTAATTTCAACAGGCTTTGAAAAATTATACCACCATGATGATCATTTTTCAGGCATTGGATTTGCCATAATTTTTTATATCTTAGTCAGTTTATAAAAAAGACTGAAAGGCAGCGGTTGCCACTATTTTACTATATTGTGGGCTCATTGCAAATTGTTATAGAATTTCCTAGTTATAAGTGTCAAAAGTTAGGTAGTTGTAGGGCACTTCTTCTCCGAAAAAAGGATGACAACTGTGATAAAGTTTTCTACGTAGTTTCATTGGGCATAATTCATTCTTTAAACAGATCTGAAATGAAAGAAGGGTCAAAATTGCTCTGCAAAGAATTATCAAAACGTGTCATATTATTAATATAATACAGGTTTCTCTCTGGTGGAGTAACTTTTCATGGCCTACTCTCTAATAAGTCACGTCAACATCACTCATAGGAAACAAGACTGCACCTAAGACAGACTAGTTGCACTTTTTGAGAATAGTAATCGTAACAATACTAACACTGATTTTCTAAGAATCACCGTGTAAATGAGCTTGTTACGATATCACATTGTACTAGCCTGTGTTTACACAATCTCTCGCTGGCTGGGGTTAATCCTAGGGCGGCGGCAATACTATAGGGCCGGCCGCTATAGGAGCGCGATTTTAGTCAGGCTAACATTGTACCAGCAGCAAAATGCTAGCTTGGAATCCCCCCTATTCTTGCTTCGGTGTGCTCCAACGATTACTTTAGGATTTTAGTCTGGCCCCATCTATTATGTAAACATTTGTTTCTTACTGTCACATCATTTCGAATTAAAATACTTCTCAGAAGCAGTGTAACAGGGTCAAATGTCAGAACTAATCAAACCCTGTTACCATGCCATTACAAGGACCATGTGGCTCGAAGCCAATCAGAAGCCTTTTTTCGACATATTCAAATGCCAATAATTTTCTATTAAGGAGTGACAGACTATTATACACTCTCAAGGAAGCTATTGGAGGAGCATAGCACAGCCAGAAAAGGGTGGATATCCAGCTAGCAAAATGCGCAACTCACACTTGCAAATATCATTAATAGAGACACATCAGTTCACAGATAATACATGACTTTGTACAACTCACCTTCAAGTACATATATCTTTTTGATATCATTGCTTGCCCATGGCTTGATACATTTTGTTGATAACACTTTTCAAACATATTATACATCTCCAGACAATCATACATTATACAAAATACATGTATCAGTAAATCTTTTACACAATCTTGTGACTCTGGCTTCTGACTTAAATAAAAGGTGAGAGCCACAAATTTAATGCAGAGGACAGGATTAAACATTGAATTATAAAGCTCTTATTATAGATTTCTTTAAGATTTTCTTCAGTGCCTAAAGAACTTTGGAAAAAGGTGATGATACACCTTAAACTTTGAGGCCAGTAGCAGGCAATAAAGCAAACTATCAAAATAAAGTTTACCCTGAAAGAAGTATTTTTCTAAAGAAGCACAAACCTCAAATTAGCACTTCACTCCAGAAGGGGTGTTATTTTCCAATAGATTATGTATCAATGAGTAGGTAATGCTTTTTGATGGATGCGGTAGTAGTGAGTACTTTATTGTAGTTTTGTATGTACTTTTACTTTCAAAAATTATTGTCTATTGGAATATAAAACCACCCTCTGGAGCTAAGCGCTCTCAGGCTGTTAACTTTGAATTCTCTGTCCGGTACAGCATTGCTAGCATTCTTCTTATTGGCCACTTTGCCATTTACATGTAGGCAGGTAAAACAATATGGATTACCAATCAGAAGCACTTTCATTGAACGGTAAATTTGTCAAGATTAAATATGAAAGGCAGCACTAACAAATAATAATAATTATGTAGAGTCATTAGCCTTCTGTAGTTTTCCACAATCCTAGTATATTCACATATACCATGCTTTCTTTATTTGTTACTTGTAGAGCAAATTCATGTACTATTCCCATTTGATAGAAACTTGAAAATGGTGGGGATGGAACTTTGAAACTTCTCAGCTAATCAATGGTTTTTCCAGGCATCAACAGGTGTTTGTTTAGTGTGAGGAAGGGACACCAGACAAATTCTCAACCTCCCCACAGAGACTTGAATTACAGGCTTTGACACCTTGACTAGTTTACAAATTTCTCTTTTCATTTTTCCTTTTGTCTCCTACTTCAGAAAATGCCATTGGTTCCACAACTCTTGTCTTGTTTTTATTGTTTTGTTGTGTTCAGATGGCTTTATTGTTTCATAATTGTCCTTTATCAATTGAAAGTAATTTTTTTCATAATGATGCGGGGTACAGGTGGTAAGAAGCTCAAAGTGTACTGTTACTTAAGCTAAAGTTTCTTTAACAGATAGTTTTGACTTGGGTCTACATTCTCTACCCACACTGTAGTGCCAGGGCTCTTCTTTTCTTGTAGAAGTCTTGAGCTGTCTTGTCCCATGTTCTTGTCTCAAGCACACCCATAGGACCAGTTTCTTTGGGGGGAAAATGCATAAAGTCAGCAAACATACATGTAGAACTCCCACAGTTAAGTAGATCAGATTTCAAATAATTTTACTCCTGCAGGGAACCCAGCCATAAAACAAGAGCAAGTACACGTAAGTGAACTGGCATTTTATTAATCTCCAAGCAGATTCCTCCGTGGCGTAAGACAGTAGCATAAGCTGGGGAAGGAGTTTAGATAATAGTTTATTGTCAGGCACCAAGGCCCATAAAAACAGACAATTAGACAATCCAATACATTGCCGACAGAGGAGTAAATATTTACTCTCCTTCCCCAGCTTATGTTACTGTCTTATGCCACAGAGGAATCTGCTTGGAGATTAGCATTTTATAAGTTGATCATCAAACAGGATAACAGCTGTGAGCCAATGTTAGGGCTTGTCTTCCAAATTTGCTTGAAAGGCAAAAACTTATAAAACACAACATTCGACTGAATTCAAACCCTCGTCAACTTTAGGTTTTCAAATGCCCCAAGGCTTTTAGTCTACCTGGTGAGTATTTTCTTCTCCAAAGGAAGCGGAAATTGAGCAGCAGAAATTTGATCAACGCTCCTTCTGTACCATTGTGCTTGTCTGGCCTCCTGCACTCTTGTCACACCATATGGGAAGGGAACAAGTCAAAAAGCACATGGAATGGACAGATGTTCTATTTGTCAGGGATCAACGAATGTGAACAAGGAATTCCAAGCTAATTCTTGATAAGATTCCTCCCAAATTTCCCTGTGTTTACAGACAGAAAGAAAACAACCTCCCTCCTAACATCACAGAACCCACACATAATAGAAAAGGTGGGATCCTTTGTCTTCCACTGTCTCAGGAAAGAAGTCAAGCCCAACAAGTTAAATGATAGTTAGCTTTTAGTCTTTGAGTACACATATTCCATACTGTTCTACACTATATTTTTGTTGGTCCCCTTTAATGTTACCTGCAATTAGCCCTCTAGCAAGAGTTTGCAGTAAACTATTATTATCAAATGTTTTGAAAAAGTCAAATACTAAGTATACAGTTTTTCATCATCATCTCAAAAGAACACAATTTGCTGGCTACTTACTGGGAAGCTCAGGTCTGATGAGTATGACAGTGTTCTGCTTGACGGCGCGGAAGCCCTCGGGGATGGAGGGTCGGTCCTGGCCGTACACCTCTGCCAGCGGCAGGAAGACCTCCCCCGCTACGTCATCCCTGGCCAGGACATCGTGGTCCATCACCGTGAAGAGGACACAGGCTCCGGTCTGTTTGAGCTGGGACACTGCAACTGGGCTGTCAGGGCAGCAGATAATGTGTGGTGAGCGATTTCTTTCTTTCTTCCTATGCAATAAATCCAATATTCTTCGAACAGTGATTTTTTTGTTAAAGGCATAGAGACATACCTCAAAATTTTTTTTATCAAGAACAAGATGTGCAGCAAGACAAAAATTTTGAGGTATGTCTCTATGCCTTTTAAAAAATGTCACTGAAGAATATTGTATTTAAATGTATTCATACGTGACTGATGAATCTCTTCAACAATTTCTTTGCAACGTTTTACGATTACTAGTATCTCTATCAATATATGTGTGGCTCAAATGTTTAGTGTTCAATTTTGGGAACCAGAATATTCATAATTCTATCCGTGGTTCTATCATATACATACCTGGTATAAATCATTTTCACATTACTTTGGAATGAAAGTTTTAAATTGCTAAAATATTCTAATACTAGCCTTAAGAATAACATTTTAGTGATATGATAATCCTAAAATATATACTACGTGGTTCTATATGCATAATTTCACAACCCTTTCTTTGGTGTAACAGTAACTGTTATAAAGCGAATGTGGTCAGTCCTTGCTCATAATAAACATGAAAATGAAATACTTTAATGAAAAGTTGAAGAGTTGACATGATAACTCACAACTTGAAGGTCTCGTCAAATAGTGGGTTTAGTGTCTTCTTTTTGATGGACGTTTTCTCTATTGCACTAGATGGGAAGTGGTGGGATGGGCACAACTCTATCAGCACAAACGGATCACTGTAGCCTTATGGGAAGGCATGAAAGTCACATGTTAGTCACATGATACCTGCATGTTCTTGTCATGATTAGGGAATGTTCAAGAAAGACACAGTGAGTCTGGGACTTTGAAGAGAGGCTGATGACTGCATGTGTTCCATGTTTTGAAATTCAGAAAGTTGGAAAAACCTTGAAAGGTAGAATCATCATTGACCTACCATTCGTGTCCAAGGCAGGTAAATCTTTGCCACTCATGACTGAAGAGAAAAGATTTAAAACATGTATCTTACCAATTGACATGCTCACAATGGTTACACCCTACATGAATGTTCTGACACCCCAACATTTTGTATGTTGCAACGCAGGAGTGTAGGAACGTAGGTATGTCAGACCAAAGGTGTGTCTGCACATAAGGCTGCCCCCCCCCTCAAAACAGTTTGATAAACATTTAATAACTTGCTACTCTAACAGCATAAACAACCCTTTGACATGTAACTGCGAACAACAAGTTAAATCCTGAAATTGCTATATGATAATCATTTTAGCAAAATCATTGTCACAAAACAGTCACTTTATTCTGTCCTAAAGATATAACCTCATAAGTTAAAAGTCGGTACCTTCTACATGTAGAGAGGAGTCGGAGTTGTCATAGTACACTTTGACACTCAGTGTCCCATAGTTTGCCACAGTTTCCACTCTCTGCAGGAGAAATTGTTTTAAAAAACAGTGTTTTAGGATTTAGACCTCTTTACCTAGATCTTAGGAGGATCTTACTAATAGATACAATATGGTCAAAGAATGGACATGTACATACAACTGAAAAACTTTCACTGTACTATACATCAAAAGTCTATTTTATGTTTAATACGACAGTGTTTAGGAAAGTGCTCCAGGCCAAGACTAGTCTTATTGTTTTTCTAATGCGCTTCACTGGTCCATCTTCAACACAATCTATCAGAAAGTAGCTATCAAACCTTTCCAAAGAGCTATGTAAATGAATACTATTTACAAGTTACATAATGTATGTAAATTAACATTATACTGAAACAAGGATGAACCCTTGTACCAAAACTGTATGAGGAATGTCCTATCCGAGGGACTACCCTTACTACCTGTAACTAGTATAAGCTTTGTCTGAGAGCATCAAGGAAAATTGTGTAAAGTGCCTTTCCTATATTCTCCAAGCAGAGGTTTCTGTGTCTGGGAATTGTTGCCACCATAAGAATGCCCAGCCTCTGCTATTTACCCTGACTGAAACGTCTGCTTGAGGCAGGAGGCAGCTTTAAAGTTTAAGAATTCCTGGCCACTACTACAATGTGCATGTATTCCTCAAACCAAGGATCTCTGGGTTGTGGGCCGAACACCCTGCCATTATGCCAAACAACCCTACTAGGAATTGATTTTTTTCAGTTAAACAACATTACCTGCTCCTGGAGCTTCTCCAGGAAGAACTGCTCAATCAGCTCATCTGTAGTCGCCTTCTGCAGAGTCAGCGTTTCTCGCAGGTACTTAAAAAATGATAAGGACAATCAATCTCTGTCAGTACATTGTTGGAGAATTGCACAAGACTAATTGATAATATTGCTAATACAGATTGACATGTGGATAAAATGTTTAACTTAGTATATCCTATTTGTAGCAATGATCATATCAAATGTGGCTGGAATTTATCTCGAAATACTTTTTTCTGCATACTTGCACTGGTGTAGGTAACATTGAAAATCACCTACGCCAGACAAATTTTACCTGCACCACTCTGAATTTAGGAAGAATGGATCATACTAAAATTGTTCAGGAACAATTTTTTTCTTTTATACTTTGTAGGCAGTAACATTCAATGCAGCTAACAACAATCCACATACACTTACATCATATGACATTTATGTATAAAACCCAGTACATTGACCAGTGTAGGTGCAGGTAGACACCAGAAATACCTGCACAGCTCCAATTTCACCTGCACTAACTTGCATATGCAGGTGTTACTGTAAATGCAGAAACTTTCGCGGTGGTTTAATGTTTGCTTTTTTTTGTGGTGAACGCTTAAACGCAAACTTAAAACCACCTCGAACATTTTTCCATGGCAGTTAGAGACTACAGTGCATGGTGCTACCGCAACCTTGATAAAACCAGCACTACCGCGAAATCAAATCCCCACGAACTTAAATACATTTACAGTATTTCGAGCTCTGCATACCTTGTAGTCGTCTGTTTGTATCGCCTCTTCGTCCAGCCCCTCCCCATCTGCATGGAAAAGGTCCAGCAGGATGTCCAGGGCTTCGTGCAGACGGCAGTAGAACGGAGACTCCTTCCCCAGGTTCCCGTCTAAAGTCTCCCTCAGCTCTTTTAGAACAACGTTCCAGATCTCGTCAAGGATTCTGGAGAAATTAGAGGATTCTTTTGAATATATGATAGTGATGTCCCTGTAGCACAACTGGTATCAGCTCCACAGTTCAATTCTGGGAAGGGCATCTCAGTTGGGGCTGCACCATCTTTCGGAAGGGAAATACAATGTAACATGGGGGTCCCGTGTTCGAGGGGGTGCCAGTCAAGCACGTTAAAGGGGAAGGGCAAGCAACCACTCCCTGTATAAAGTATGTATGTACCCTGTTACGGAAACAACAAGAAAACATGCTGAACTATGTGCCACAAGGCACTACAAGCTGAACCAAAAAAACTTTTTTGTGAGTTACATGATTGTATATTACTTATTAGATGCTTGTATGATCTTTGTCTCTTTTACCATTAACAGTAAGTTTCATTCTTTGGTTATCAATTAGTGATAAAAGTTAAACTCATGTCATGTTTTTAAAGATCACATAATGTGTCCATAACACAGCATTAGCTAAGGAATGAAATCGTGCCTGGGTAAATTTAAAGGTTTCTTCAACACAGCCAATAGTCGGTTTAGGGGACCATCTGCGATCTTCCTCTGTAATAATGACTGCCAGTGGTTGTGTTCCAAAATGCCAGCCTTTTTACAAGTCATTTACCAACTTGATGAAACTGTTCACGGAGGCAATGAAAACATGATTACCAAGTTCACTACTTTACAATACTGGAGAAGACACTCAACAAAAAATCAACACTCACTTGTCAAAATTTGCTCTGAGCAGACTCATGTTCAAGGTCTTCAGGTTGTTGTCCAAGTACTCCATCAAGGGACAGATAGCCTAAATAACACATTAGGTATTAGCAAACCAGTTTTAGTTGTTATCAACAGTCTGCTTAATAAACAGCAAATCTTTAACAGGTATCAGAATCTGAAACAGGTTTTCTTATATTAAGGACAGGAAGAGCTAGATCTTAGCTTAAGAATATGTTTCTTTGAATTTTGCACTTAGCCAAACACTTTCATGGGCACACTTCTTAAAAGTCAAATGTTGCTAATCATCTTTTTGGACCTGAAAGTCCATTTGATAAAAGTTAGTTAAAAATGAATTTTAACAAAGTTTAAACTCATCTGAATAATATTTACAAATGTAGATGAGTTTGAAGCAGTTATGATTCTTCAGGACTGTTTAAAGTACTCACATCATCAGTCCGTGCAGAGTCAGGAGCCCAGGCTAGGTGGAACACAAACTTCTTGATATCAGGCTGCATCTACATGTATGGGAAAGAAACAGTACCATGTAAGTACATATTTGTCAATCTCATCTCAAAGGTGTCAGTTTTTAATGCAACAGGTGGTCGAAGCTATCTGGAAAATATTTTAAAAATTCTATAGTCTGGAAAATCCTTGATAAAAGAGTAGAAAATATCTCAGGAATGTGTGATTGAAGAAAGACAAGCCTGGCAGTATTGACTTTGCTAATAATATCCACTGTCAGTGTGACAATCACGAAATGATTGTTCTGAATCATTGTGCAACTTTACTTACTTTCTTGCCAACTACGATCACCACATCAGATGTTTTATTTGACATGTCATCATCGGCTGAGTCCATCATGTTGATCAGCGTTCTGTGCGACTGTTGACCTCCGACCTCTCCGTAAACCTTCTGCATGGACCTCTCAATGTCCGCAAACCCAAGGGATTCTGGGAGAGAGCTCAAGGACCTCTTGACATGCTCGATGTTGTTCAGTGTTATGCAGAGCTGTGGACAAAGTAGGATTAAAACACTCTTAAGCCGATGGATTTTTAGCTAATATACACATGAGAATGCCCTCCTTTACCTGGATTGCAATCCTTAAGAAATTAGGCTAAGCCTTTTACCCATTTTTCCTCCAGGTTGGTTACAACGCCTTTACACTTAAATAACTTAATACAGTGATGTTCCTTGCTAAGCTTGCTATAAGCACTAATCAGTATACTTTGAAGTGATCAACTCCTTATAAATCGTATTAACCATAATGCGATCACAACTTATTCTGTATTATTCAATGCATTTGATCCAACATTGAGCCCTTCATCTTCAGCCTGAGCTGTGCTACAAAGGCATCCCAAGGTTAGAGCTGTATATGTTGTTGCACAGTAAAAGGTTTGGTCATTGACAATCAAAACTCAGTTAACATTGCAATTGGGGCATTGCAAAGCCCTATAAGTACTCAGGTCAGAAATTGGCTGTTGCCCCCCTCCATTATTTTCCGCCTTGTTGCATGGTTCAGGGCCCTAGATTTTTGTATTTTTTTAAGTTCCTGTGTCACAGTCTGGTCTTTCCATTGCTTTGGGGTCTTCCCCTCATCTGGGGTTAGAAAACTCCTACTGGAATGCTTGTGAGCAAATGTTTGGGGTGGACTTAATAACATAGTCACTCCTTGTCCAAATGGCCACAATGATGGATTTTTCCACCTGCTTTCCATGTTTGCACTACTTGTCCTGCTGGACTGTCTTAAAGTTTGAGTTCTCACCTGGTCTGTTACATCAAACTGCCCCTCATCGTCAAAGTAGCCCGCGGCCTTCAGCTTCTTGTGCATGAGCTCTGCGTAGTACCTGGCACCGCTGCAGATGTCCTCCATCACAAGCGTCACAAAGGTGTAGGCCCCCACTGGGTCTGGCCAGTCCAGCTGTCTGTAGAACTCACGGATCTGGAACAGCAGAAAGTACAGATGATCATGACATTGTGTGTGCTGCAAAACATGATCTCAATGATGTGAAACCTCCAAGTCCAAGGCACTCTCTTCAAAGCTCAATGCTATCTTTATGATAGAATGAAAAAGATTTCATTCTGTGTATACTTATCTAATGTAATATTTCATCCTATTAGTTCTTGAAAGACATACACTGTATTATACAATCATGTATGTTGGAGCAGATTCCATTGGAAGGTATGAAGAGTCTCTGTTGACAATGACTACCATTAGGATGCTAGGATACATGTAGGTCTTAGGCTGTGGTCTCCCATTTATAAAGCCTGGATAACATTATTTTTGTTAATCAATTGATATAGTAACATAAATTGCAGTTGAAAGTTCTGACTGCCTTTAAAGCGAAAATCTTGAAATTTACAGACTCTGATTGCTATCTCTATTGGAAAAATCGCAGAGCCTTCCCTAACAAATGTACAATATAGTAGTTCTGCAGTACCTGTCCAAAGCAGCAGGTGGCGTCAACTGCTGATGTACTGTGTTTCACCATAGAGTGTACAAGCTCGACCTATGTGTAGGGACAGAGAAGAATGTCCTGTTTAAACAGTATTCAGATTGTCAGATGCTACATGTACTAGATACTTCCACAACCTTGGTAAGAAAAAATACTACAGTACTTGAATCCTGCCAATTTTGCCTTCATGCAAATTGCGGATAATGTTTGCAATTATTATCATTGCAAATAGCAGCAATCACCTTCCACCACCATACAAAACTAGGTAAAGCAAAAAATTAAAACAGACTCCACATGTAGACACCCAACCAACACCACATTACCATGCCAAAGGGAAGGGAGTGCTATGAAGGGAGGTGCTTGCATTAAGGCTGTGCAAGACATTTAAAAAATGAGTCATATACCTCCTGTCGATGGTCCAGAGAGGTTTTGAGGGGAAAATGAGGAAATTGTGTCAGTAAACATAAAAGAAACACCATTTGATATTGTACATTATCATAGAATATATCTTCAAGTGCTTAAAACGTGGAATGGGTTGAGAAGTATCCTGAGAAACTAGTACGTAGATACAAAAGACACTTTAATTAGTATAAGAAACTGTAATATCAAGTTAAGTTGCTATATGCACAAATGGAACCAAACACTGAACAAATATAATCGACCAGTAATTTTTCTGGCTAAGACATATTACCCAGAAAATATACCCTTCAGCAATGCTATATAATGCACATTTTTGTGTGGTAACTGCCTTGGAAACTAGTTTGTGTCAATCACCCAACTACAGTTATATAACTGTCAACTGACATACAACTAATCTCACAACATGACACACTAAAATACAATTGACATTTAGTTTGTAAGTTTTCCATCAGAGAATATCATAAAATGTACCTTGTCCAATTCAACAGCTTTCTCCAGACGCCGGAAGGCCTTGTGCCGTGCCAGACTAAACCATCTCTTGATTGCTGGTTCAAACCACACATAAAAACTGTCCATGTGCAGCTCACTTTTTTCACTATAAATAAAATAAAGTACAGGTCAACATCTCATAAATATAATACTGATGAAATTCATCTTTTTAAACCTGTAGTTCTGCATTAAGGTATGTTTGTCCCAGGGTTATAGCCAGCACCCATCCTTAGACAGAATTTTGCAGCTGGGGATGGAAAAAATTTTGCCCATTCCGTCTTCTGTGACAGACAAAATGTAAAGATATCCCTTGTGTAATTTTTTACCAAAACAGATGCTGTTGAACGACCAGCAAAATTTACACCTCAAAATGCAGGAAATACATGTTGGACCCCCTAGGAATGTTGCACCGAAAGTGCTCAATAGGATTCAAAATCAAGGGGATGGAAAATGATTTCAGGCTGGCTACAAGTCTGGTTTGTCTGGGGATGTGCAGGGAATCTAATGATGTGGCAAAGAAATAAATCTTAAGACATTGCTTAAGTATGAAAAAAGTCACCTGGCAGGGAGTGACTCCTTAAAGGCATGGAACTCCTTGAGAGCCAGGTAAAGCTCAAACAAGGATGTACTGATGGTGACATCTTCCTCGTCGGAGGCAGAAGGGGATGGCTCGGTCTGGAGGGTCACATTGATGTCCTCCATGCCTGCGTTTATGTCCTTGTGCAACTAGGATGGAAAGGATGAACTCATGAAGACTACAATAAATTAAAGTATGAAATAAAGGTGTATTTGGCTGATCAATGTTTTAGTTGAAATGTCAGTATTAAAAGTCTTACATAGATAAAACAAAAAGGTGCTGTGTGTATCACTATCATTTGTGGATCTTTATAATATCTATTTCTGTTTTCTCTGGCCTCACTTGTGACTTGGTGTCAATACTTTTAGTAAGGCCCCAGAAAGACATGGAAATGGTAATGTCAATAAGACTGTGAGGAAGCAAAACATGAAAGGAAAGTGTCTTTAGCTCACAGAAGTCCCATGACAGTTACATAGCACTTTAGTCAGGCAAGTCTACGAGTCTACTGATTACTTAAAAAGACTCACCAGAGATTCCAGTTGTTTGTATGCAACTGTGAAGTAGTCCACTTTGACAACACTAAAACAAATATGGAAGAAATTGTCACTGATTACTGAAATCATGCCACAGTATAAGTTACAGCCAACTTTATAGTCATGCATAATTCAGTATAATTACTTTAGATATTGAAAATAGTGCACCTACCATCTTACCACGACATGCACGTAATGTGAGGTTATCTCATACAACAAGGATAAAATGCTTCTCGTACATCATGTAAGTTGGTGTTTAGAATTGTTCTCACCTTAGAAACAACTTGTTGTAATACTTGAGGGCCTTCTGTACATCTGTGTTGATCTCATAGGTCAGCTTGACCATGGACTGTAGGACCTCCTCATCCGACTGGTCAAAGATAGAACACCATCAAAGTCATTTATCAACTTTCTGATAGCTATATATACATGAAGGTGCTGTGACAGTAATTGGCATTGTACAGAAGTTTAATGCTATTTCTGTACACAAAGTAAACAACAAGCTTTCATTTAGTCCTCTGACCCTTCTCTGGATGATATGACTCAAAGCCTGTCAAGTGACCTTTCAGTCACGACTGAGGACTGATCATAAGCTTGTTGGTAAGCCCTCTACCTTGAGTACAGAAATAGCATATGAAATCATGACAATATCTGGTACCAATGATGACAAAAAGTCTTGGAGATTTTGAACATTCCCAGCATCCATTTGAAAAAAATATCTATGAAAGCAGCATGAACAAGAAAATGCTGCATTGAGCAACAATGTAAACTCGTGGAGCTGAAGGACACAATGGTTTCTTATCCTTGAACTGTGTGACCAGAACATGACCCCAAAAGGACCATTTTTAGAGTATTGTGTTTTACAACTTTATAGTAACTGTATGCAAATAAACTGCATGCAGTTGAAACACCCTGCAAGATTAGAACCAATTATAAACAATCAAAAACTGAACAGGACACAACAACAAAATTTGTGTCATCTGTTATACAATGTATTTAGATATATTCCAGCACTGAATAACCCTACACTGAGGAACCATGACAAAGGCTTGAGAGGGTCACAGCTCTCAATCGCATTTCTCAGGACATGGATTTCATTGACTATGGCCTGTAGCATTTCCTCTGACACCTGGGGGAAAATTGCAAAATGATCCAGCTTGACAATTGAGCATTAATGCCAGTTCACGTTTATCCACAGGGTAACCTATATTTGTTGCTTAAAAACATGGCATTAAAGGATATCAAGTTGACGGATGGTGATATAAAATTGCAATTTTCAAAATATTAAAACTTGAAACCAAAGTTCGTCGATTTGAATCCCTAATACCATGTTTTTAAAAACAACGGATATACATGTAGGTTACCCCACGGATAAAGGCAAACTTGTGTTATATGCCAAATAAATACAAATTTAAGTGAAGTTATCATCAGCTGTAAGGCTCTTAAATGTTTAAAGGATTTTAACCATAAAAGCAACAAACATTGTCTCTACAGTAGTTAGTATATATGTAAGTCAGTACTTTCAGACAGAAAGACATGAACATGGTGAGGGCTACCAAGTAAGTCATGGAAGGCTATCATGGTTTGTTTTGTCACAGAGAATTGTATCTTTGTGCAGACTAATGCCATGTTGCACATTCCCAATAGGCTTATAACAGGGCAGATAGCCAATTGTAGGCTTGTGACACAATGCAATTATAGTGCCAATTAAGCTCCAGGATTGAATTACACTTTCATCCAAGTTTCTCCACTTTTCCCAGATGTACCATAAAGGGATGACTGATTGATTTACCTAACGTAAGGCGGACTTGAAGGGCTTTGAGGCTTGAGAATCAAATTACTGTGCCAATCACTTTTAATGGTTTACTGAGTCCCAATGGATCGAGAGAAAAACAGGCAAGATTCAAACAGATATTCTTGGTTAGTAGAGAAAGCACCAAGGGCTAAATTCGGAAGAACAGTGATGGTTGTGTGACTTGATACTCCATGGTAACAAAGCACACATAAGTCACCTACAGAACCAATGTTTTACAAAATGTCTGTGCCTGAGGCATTTTTCTTAGGCTCTGGCTTTTAGCTGCATTCACATGTACTAAGTAAGATTTTGTGTGCTCTTCTCTTTCTGCTAGATTCATGTTGGCAGCAAAGCGACACAATCCTCAAACACAAACTCTTTGCCCACAAATCTCAAGGGATCACAGTGAAACCCACATTAAAGTCCTAGCTTTCTTTGAATGTGTACAATGTTACTTACATTTGAATATTCTTGGCTTGCTTGATACAGTAACAGCAATTTACATCAGCTACAGTACTATCTAAATGTAAAGCAGGTGCAACATGTATTTGCTTGAGCTTTAACAAGCAACTCTTGTGTGATGTGCGTGTACTTACATGGGTCATGGGCTTTGTGATGGCTCTGACCTTGAGGTACCAGTCCTTCGTGCCTTGCTGTAAAACACAAGATGTAAGATTGTGTATACTGCTGGGTACGTAAAGTCAAGGATATATTCTCCAAGCAGAGGCTGAGTTGCGGAGATATAGCTGCAGTAGTCGGGATTTTCAATGGCTCATGAGAGGAGAGAGCCGATAAAAATCCTGACTACTACTATATCTCTGCAACTCAACCTCTGCTTGGAGAAGAAAGGATAATTGGACAACTGCAGACTTCAAGGCTAACATTTGCTTTTAGTCAAATAAATAAACATCTCCATTCTGTCTTCAATAGAAGAGTTGCCCAAATACATCACTTACAAAAACACTCTTTTTTTTGGGGGGGGGGGGATCTAAAAGCAATACACAGCCATACATGGCACGGAAGATCTTCCAAAGATCTCTGAATGCTCATGGAGGGTTCCTTAATTTGCACGTCTTGTTTGTACGCATAAAATTCATCAAAATGGCTAAAGCTGAAAATGGAATAAATCTTTTGGGATATTCAAAGAGTAGTCATCCTCATACGTGTTCCAATATTCATAGTATTTGGCCTAAATTGGAAGGCATGATGTCCTCATTTTTCTATGTTCTGCTCCAGCCATTTGTATAACATTTACAGGCAAACGTAATAATGATGATGCTCCCTGGAGAGATGTGAAAAGACAAACAGTAGATACATAGATAAATACATACTGCATATATACACAGTCATGTAACGCTGGTTCACCTTTATCCGTGGGGTAACCTATATCCATTGTATTTGAATACAGGAAGTACTAAGGGATGTCAGGTCCACGGTGGTTTCAAACTGCAATGTTTTGAAAATATCACAATTTTAAAACAATCGTCCTTTGACTTGATATATCTAAATACCCTGTTTTTAAAAACAACGGATATAGGTTAACCACCGAATAAAGGTGAATTGGCGTTACATGTATTTCCCATTTTGTCTTTAGGGGAAGGGAGTAGAAAAACACCAATTTGAAAACAAAAGCTATGATTCTTCCTGACCCATAAGTAATCTAATCCAGGGTCCCAAAAGTCTCCTATAGGAGGGCTTATCATAATGTGATTGTGGGGAACAGATCTAGACCTACTGCCTTATCCATAATCCAGTAAAGATACCTTGATGACTTTGATGATCTCTCTGCGCATGGGAGCATGGAAGGGGCAGACTTTACTGTAGGCTGGCATGTCGTCTATCAACTGTAGGCACCTGTGGAGTTAGTACATGCAAAAAATATTCAAAGTGTGAGCTTCAACGATCTAACATTTACTGACAAATTCCACCAGGTAACACATAACGCTAGTTCCCCTTTATCCGCGGGGAAACCTTTATCCGTTGCTTTCAAAATACGGTATTTATGAAAATCAAGGTGACAGACGTGGTTTCAAACTACTGAGAGTATTTTTGAAATAGTGCAATTTAAAACCACTTTCTGTTGACTTGACATCCCTGAAAAACCTGTTTTTTAAGCAACAAATATAGGTTACCTCACGGATAAAGATAAACTAGTGTTATCTGCCAAGCCCAAAGAATGTATCTAAAGAGATGTCCAGTGCAACATCCCCTAGCATAGTGCACTCCAGTATAATCTAACCTGTGTATACCACGTGGATGCTGAACTTAGAGATCTCTCAAACATACTGTTTTTCAAAATGGTAGAATAATGTAACTTGATAAATGGTTTATGGAGGTTACATTTTTTTGTATGGTAGTGACATAACGAAAGGAAGATGTATTTTAACACCAGGACCATTTTCAGCACCAAGGACAGGGGCAATCACTGACCTATAAATGGGTACAGGATTTGCTTTAGAAGAGATATAGTAAAATTTTGGGATGCTTGTACAAAGCATGTGATATTTGATATCCTAGCATCAACAGCACAGATTAGATGCAGCACACCTAAATTGTGCCGTGTAAGTTGAGAGCTTAAGTTAGCTTTGAGTTCGAGTATGAAAATACATGTATGGTATGCAAGGTATGAAAAAAGTTGTGAGTTTCCTCTTATTCTGCCTCACAGAAAAATAGTTAAAGTTTAATCTCTACATCATTACAGTGTCCATTTCCTTTATTTCCCAGCACTAGATGTGAGAAGGATTAGTACTGACCTGAGTA
The DNA here is from genome assembly GCF_000003815.2 of Branchiostoma floridae. Lineage (NCBI taxonomy): Eukaryota > Metazoa > Chordata > Leptocardii > Amphioxiformes > Branchiostomatidae > Branchiostoma > Branchiostoma floridae. The sequence goes on along the minus strand of NC_049991.1, from coordinate 14,587,087 downwards.
TGTACTCCAGCTTGCAGATGGCCTGTTTGTTGTTGGGAGGAAACAGGCCTCTGTGCTGATCAAGAAGAGACATGCACAGCTCTATGAAGTCTGCAAATGACTCAGCTAGATCCTGCTCCTAGAAAGAACAACAGTGAGTAGAAATTTATGTCAGATTTGTGAGTTGGTTTGTTGATGGTACATGTACATGTAGGAAATACACTTGACTATTGGTTCATTGACTACAACAATAAATGTGCTAATCTATGCCTATATTGTAGTAACTGTATTCATACATGACTGAATCTCTTCTAATAACCTCATATTGTACTGAGTCTTGATTCTAGCCAAATTTGTGAACATCCAAAGGAAGCTGCCAGCAGATTGTACATGCCCCAAATCATATCTTTAGGTATTCAATACATTTAATCATACACAAGTGTGAATGTGTAGCCAAATATCAGAATTTGCAAGGGCAAAATCGGTTTAAGTTGAGAAGTATGAGCACTAAAAGACTATAAGATAGACTGGGTATACCTTTCCCACAGTATTACCATGATACTGCACTTACCAGAACACCTCCTCCGTCTGTGTGATATTTGCACCAGGAAGTTTGCAGACTATGGACTAGAACTAGACTAGAACTACATGTAGAACACTTCATTACATCTAACATGTGCAGTCAGTAGAAAAATTACGACAAACTGTGGACATATTTTTACCTCCTCTCTGGTGAGCTTGTCTGGCTGCCAGCTGTTGTGCAGCTCGTGCAGAAGTTTGTAAAGGAACTCGTAGTCAAAGGCATACTGCAGGTGCTGCTTACTGTAGGCTCTCCAACGACTGGAGGGGGGGGGGGGCGGAATTGTTAGAAATATGTCTGTATTAGTCATACTGCTGTCTAAACAGAGGTTGCCTGTGTGAAGACTGTGACCTTCCTTTGATTTATCCCATTTTCTGACAGAAAGTCCATTGGACTTGCCTAGCAAGAAATGCTCAGAATTACTGGTTTCCCTTTGCTCTTGACTACAAGAAATAGTAGCTGTTTTCATAGATACCATTACAATAGACTCTTTTGAAATTGATATACCATCAGAATGATACACAAATTTGCTGAATTTACAACATCTTTTCCTTTATCTTAATGTTAATAGTCACATTGATCAGGTCATCTGGATTAATGTAGCAGTGGTCACTTGCTGTACAGGCTGAACTTTAAAATAGGGCAATGCTTATAAAAAATTCAATATCATAAAATCAATAATTCTATACCCCAATAAGTCTATATCCTGTCAATAATCAATGGAATGATGTGATCCTTACACTATAGCTTCATCCACCATAGTCAGCTCCTGCTGTATGAAGTGCTGGTGCAAAATAGTCTGAGCCGGCTGACTCAGGTTCCCATCCCACTTGTCGAAAACTTGGTCCTGTGGAGATGAAAAAAATTGAGAATGATATGGTCTGTTTGTTTCTGTCTATAGTCACCATAATTTCTTTTTCTCTAGATACATTTTTCTGTATTATAGAATTATGAATTTCAAGGCAATCTGCATTTTCACATGTTGAATTGAAGAAGCCATCAATCAAGTACATCAAGTACCAGACTGTAAGCCAGCAGGTTCTATTTTGTACCTCATTCAATTGTCTGAGAGCAGATATCTTTAGATGTCAGAACTCCCATAATGCAAAAATAGACAAATATATGAAGGACTGCTTTGCTATTAGAACGAATACCAAAACTAATGATTAGCCTACTTTATCATAATACCATATCAAAGAATTTGTCAGCCCTTATTGTTATGTTAACTAGGTTATTAAGCTTTATCCTATACTTCCATTTTGTACTTTGCGTAAAATTTGTTGCCATGGTTTGTACCATGTACAATTGTCATGCAATAAAGTTCTTCTTCTTCTGTAAAATGAATAAATGGCCAACTTATACAATACAAAAAGCTGCTTCTCTGCGCTGAGGATACTCACAGAATGCGTTCTGGCTTCATGTTCCACAAATAGATCGTACAGGTCCTGATGAACCCTTATGGCTTCGTCCTTGTATGGTGTGTCTCTCTGCAACAGAAGGCAAGCAACAGTTCAAATCTGAAACCTTATCTTAAGTCACACATGCTACAGGAATACAGACTGCAATATACCCGCATCTAGGCAAAACGGTACCATGATTCCTGAAGCGTTTGGGACAGCTTTATGGTGACCGCAGTATCCTTACTCACATTACCCAGGACCATGATGTAATGCTAGTTCACCTTTATCCGCGAGGAAACCTATATATCTGTTGTTACCTTAGGGATATCAAGTCGATGGATGGAGTGTGTTTTCAAACTGCAATTTCAAAATATTGCAGTTATTTTCAGAATATTGCACCGTCTGTCAGCTTGATATCCCTGAATACCTTGTTATCAAAACCAACGGATAAAAGTTAACTAGGCGTTAACTGTTAACTCTTCACCCACCTCCTGAGTCCCCAGTTGAAGTTGAAGTCTGAGCTTGCCTTGGACCTTTGACCTGATTGACCTTGCTTCAAGATCAAACCATTGGTCGCAGCCAGTGGATGGAATTCTCTGATACAAGGACAAGCAACACAGCACATTAGGTTAGTAATGATCGATGCTTTGGTAGGGCCTCAATTTTACATCAGAAACAATATTTTATTTCCCACTCAACTGTTAATTCAAATACAAATTCCAATGGAAACTGCCATCAAAATGGCTGTCTTGAATTAATGTAACAATGCAAATTTGATCTCAAACCAGTTTAGCTAAAATGAAGTCAATAGACAAATGAGCTTGTTTATAACAGTAGAGACAGGCGATATGTATACTATGTAGTACTACGAAATTCCCCAAGTTAGGCGTGATAACCCATTCTAAGTGCTGCCACCCTTTTAAGTAGTGTGCAAGTCGCGTGACAACAGGTGGGAGTCAAACTCACAACCTCTTGGTCCTGAGGCAAAGTCACTAATCTTCCATTGATGCACCATTAATATGCTAGAGTCATTTCCATCATCAATGCTGAATGATTTGAGATGGATGATTTTAAGTACTAAAGAGGGCATGATTACATGTACTGATGTAGTACCTGTTTACTTTTCACTCACACTCCACTTCTTGTGCTTTGTTTGCTATCCCAATACTCATTCATCATTCTGCAGACATTAGCATTACATACAGTTCATAACACAGTCCTTGATATGTTAATGAAAACAGTGAGCTTTCCAAAAACACTTGATCTTCAATCTGCAGTGGCTCAGAAATGACATTCTTTGAATCATGTTACAGTGCTCTGCCCACATTAATTGGATGTTGCATGTACTCTATTCTCAGAAGTTCAGATCTACATGTGGTTGCATGTCAAAGTGTGGTGATGGCAGCCTTTGAAACTTTGATCAAGATCGACCCCTTGTTTTTGAAGAACCATCTTAAATTCTCATTATGATTAAACACTCACTGCAACTAAAACAGGAAATTAGGTAGGCAGAGAGACTGAGTACATCCTTTATATCTTAAGCTAAGGGCACAACCTGCTGTACGTGCAAATACGTGCTGTCTACGTGCCAAAACGTGAGCAATCTTTGGGGATCCATAAGTGGTAAGTACTGCCTCCGTACGAACTCGTAGGGAATCAGATGGAGTTTGGAACATGCAGACACGTCATAGAACTTTACGTGCAGGCAAAACTTTGTTTGCCATCGGGCTGCAGATTTGCCCCCTGTACATGCCAGTACGGACGACGCGCCTGCCCTGTACAGCCTGAACGTTTTCAGAAATAGTTGTGGCGGACGTGGCCTCCCAAAAAAAACTACATACAAATTGCACATACGGCGGGCTGTGCCCTTAGCTATACTGACATACATGAACTGCATATGACGGTAATGATTCTCAGACTTGGAATGGTAAAGGCAGCTAGATGCATCATAATTCTGCTTGCATGCTATATCATTCTTTAAAATGCACAAGGCAACTTGGTATTCCAGTGAGAAAGATGATAAAAGTGGTGACAAAAATTGGCTTGGCGTCATGAAGCTCTTTAATGCCCGTGGATGAAGATCTAGAATGACCATGAAAGCACAGTTTCCATACTGAGAGAACTTTTGCCGCCTATCAAGATGGATTTGATGCTACTTATCACGTAACGACATTAATCCAGAAGCAATTACTAAATTTGAAGGGGCGGGAATCAATGACTGTATCTTGAACCACCTGTGGCCGTATGTAAGATAGCCTGTTTCTGGGGGTGGGTAACAATTCTCATATCATCCATGTGATAGAAGTTCAGCTGATTCCTATGATGGTCTGCAGTCCACAGGGATTTGGGAATGCATGAAGTAAGAATACAATTTGGTGAAATACATGATTGTATATTTGAGACCATCACATTCACACAAAATATGCAGCTACATGTACATTGTAGAAACTTTTATCTGACTAAAAACTAGTACCTGGCATTGGTTTCTTGCCAATTCTAATACTCTTCATATCTAATTTGTATGCTCACTTCACACAACCCTACAGCCATGTAGACAGTTGGCTATTACCCATATCAACCAGCTGTTATCACTCCAGGCTCTCCTGTCAGAGACCATTACATCTTCAGAGCATGTATGCTATAAAACAGAGTTTATCTGGCCTGTAATAGTCCCCAGGCAACTTCAAAGCTCTGTACCAATCAGCATTATCACATGAAAAGACTTTTGTCCATTCACACCCAATTGGAGACGCTTTCTTGCTCTACGGACTTGTAATTGAGGGAAACCAAGTTTTCTTTGTGACACAATTTCCGAATTGGCAGTAACAAACTTCCATGCCAGTGAAACATTACGTTGGTTGGGATTTCGAGATCTAATCATTCTGTATGTGAGATGAAACAACACCAGATTTCTTTTGTACGTCATGGAGGAAATTGCCTTCTGGGCAGCTACATGTATCGGAACCCTTGAAGCTAATTGTGGTTCACCATCTGGCCTCCCCCAATTATTACATGGCAGACCCTGGCAGTACGGCTGTAGAATGGCAAGACTAACATGATGATATTCTGCATGAGTTGTACACTATATTGTGTAAAACTATTTCAGTACCTGATTAAGGATGAGAAAGGCCAATGTCTAGGTTACTATTGGTGTAAATTGTAGTTTTTTTTTTGCATTCCTGTGACATGACCAGAGATGTGGTAATACTTTAAGGTTGGAGAAAGAAAATAACATGTCATTGGTTCAACATTTTCTCTTAAGATTAGAGTGCCCCTCTAGCTTATTCTACAATCCATCTCTGGTGAAGCAACGCTGACACCTGTCTCAATCTTCTAACATTGAAGAAATGCTAGAAATACAGCTGTGCATTTTGTGACTTGTAGTCCCACTGAGCCCCAAGCTGACTGCCCCATGTAGCTATACATTGTAGACGTACCTCTTGGCAAGTTAGGTGTTAGAATCTATATGCAATCTTTCTACATAGTTTGATTTATCTGTCTGTGCAAACAAAATAGTTGGGGTGTTCCAAGAGAGAGAGTGTGTCTACAGTGAAATGTCAGTGCCAATCAAAAAGAAAAATCTTTGGAATACAATGTACAGCTTATTAATTGGACTACCACAGGAGAGGTTAGGGTTTTTCTTTGCGAAAGAAGCTATTACTACATGTATACATATAGCTCCTACTGCATTACAGCACAATTGATACCATTTACCTTATTTCTCCACTGGAGACAATCCCTCACAAAATCCTTCCAATACCAAGCCATTTACAAAACAAGGCAAGTGTAATGAACTCCGTTTATCGGATATAGAAGGACTTAAAAGTCTAAACACTGTCTCCACACGGAATGTAGATTAAGAAAAAAGTTACAGTCTGACATGATAAGGATTTGAATAAGGTCTTTACACCCCAAACCTGGATAATAACAAATTGGTTTAAATTACAAACTGTCAGGAAACTGCTGCTTTTGCAATGTATGAATTTAAGACCTAACTGCTGATCCACAGGGAAAAAAAGAGTGGCAAGTATACGGGGTGGGTACCGGTACAGAAAATTCGGGTCCAGTTCAGGTCCAGAGGATTAGGTCCAGGTCCGGACCTGAACCTGGACCTGATTCAGAATGTGAAAAACAATGGTCCATTTCATTACAAAGAAATCTGTTTTGTGGAGTATTCGACTCCCATTGACGTTTTGAAATCCTACAAGGTTAACTGCCTTTGTATGATTGACTGTAAAACTTGGTGGAAATGACTAAAGACTCTAACTATACTTCGCTCTCGCTATTTTCCTCGACTGGTAAGCCCCAAGACGTGTGAATGCCTGATCAGATAATCTGTCGATTTTTTTCAGGTCCGGTTTTTCTGAACCAGTCCAATAAGAAATGCCATTTTTGTACCGGTATACCGTACCAGTACCCAGCCCTAGTGGCAAGACTAATCCCTTCCTAGTTGATGATACATGAATGCCAGCATCACAAAGTTAGATGGCAATTTGTCAGGCACAGGAGGAAAGTTTAATCAGTGATATGAACTTATGGCTTATCCTAGAGTTGATAAAATATCTAGGATCTTAGGCATATTAGAAGTCTTCTATTGTTGGAAATTAAGACGGGTATATGGGACACTCACCTCTATACATGGGATAATTACATAGTTTGACTTCAATCTACTTTCACACTATAATTCTACTTTCTCTTGCCAAATGAAGTTTGATTTGCTTACTTTTAAGTCAGGATGCAGTGGTGCCTTTTTCATTTAGTTGCAATAAGTTGATATAAGTTGAAAATTAATAGATGAAGTAGACTAATGTAAGTAAGTAATGCATGCTGACTTTAGCTCTAACCATTGGCATATCTATCATCAGCATAATCTGTGGTAAAAGAGTATTACCAGGGTTAGGGTCTTAACATACCAGTAGATGGATTATGCACTGAACACCTGAAAAGTTTAAAATGAATTGGTTTGTGGTTTTTGTGTCAAGCCGATCACTAGGGAGAAAGACTGGTCATATTTTGTCTATGTGGTCTGCTTGCAGATTCAGAGTGTGGTCACTTGGGAAGTTTGACTGTCTTGAGAAATGATACCTCCACAACAAAGTTGGAGAAAACCTTGTTCACTTTCACTCACCGCCAAATTGATGTCGATGCAGCCGAGGAAGTCATCCACATCATCGTCCTGGCCGGCCCGCGCAGACTGCACGATTTGTTTGAAGTATCTACATGATTAACACAGGATAACTCGTTAAGCTTGGGTGATTCAGTCAATCCTCTCCTATTTTCTTTTAAGATTGGAGTGCCCCTCTAGCTAATTCTACAACCTATCTCTGGTGAAGCTACACTGACACTTGTGTCCATAATCTACATTAAAAAAATGCCCCATGCAGCTATACATTGTAGATGTACCTATTAGTTACAGGTGTTGTAATCCAAATGCAATCTATCTAAGTATATAGTTTGATTAATTTGTCTGTGCAAATAAATAGTTGGGGTGTTATGGAGAGAGAGAGTGTCTAGTACAGTGGAATGTCAGTGCTAATCAAAAAGAAAAATCTCGGAATACAATGCCGTCTACAGCTTAATTGCACTAACAAAGGAGAGCATTTTAATTGTAGTTTTTAAATGGGCTGTTAGTACATGTAGCTCCTGCACTATTTGTTTGAAGTATCTACTGGATAAACACAGGATAGCTTGTTAAGCTTGGGTGATTCAGTCAATCCTCTCCTTTAGAACTGAGTGAATCCAGGTGTTTTTGTGCAAATCCAAGGAATTTGAAGAAACGGGGTGATGAATTGGATGTGGAGTATCCTGCTGCGTGCTTAGTTGAACTTGTTGCAGGTAGACAGTTGCCAAGTGTTCCAGTGAGCAACAAGTTCCATTTGTTTGGTGGCTTATTCCTCTAATGAACTCAACTAGTTACATGTAGGTTATTGAATATACATTCATTATAAATGCTTGGGCTTACCTCCCTATACCTTTGATTACTAACACTTCATTCAAATTTCCTGCTGCTTCACTTGCAAAGTCTGCCAGTGAGCTACAAATTGCACGGTACCTTTTTCTTATAATGAATAAACCATACTAGCTTGTAGGTTATTGAAGTTCAACGTACATTCGCATTAGGAACTACAAATACTTGGCCTTACCTCCCTACACCTTTGATGACTTAAACTTCATTCAAATTTCCTGCTGCTTCACTTGCAAAGTCTGCCAGTGAGCTATAATTCAGCATGGGGGCTTTTTGTTATAATGAATAGACTAAGACAAGTTACATGTAGGTCATTGAATGAACATTCGCATTGACAGGGACTACAAATACTTAATATACTTACCTCCCTACACCTTTGATGCCTGAAACTTCATTCAGTTTTCTCGCTGCTTCAATGATGGATGCTTCATCATCATGATCCCTATAGAACAATATTGTCTCTTGTCATTCTTTGGGGCTTTTAGTAGAATTGAAATGTGTACACATTGCAGTTTAAGTTATTTTACCTTCAATCTATACAATGTGTCTGACAACTAGTCAAATCTCATCATTTACATTATAGTTAAACCTTACATCAACAACATATGTCTAACAGATGTCAATTCAATCATCCAATGATAGCACCGACTTGTAATAGATCAGTAAATGTACCTTGCATATATCCAACATAGCAACTACACTTAGTTGCTTTGGAAGATTATACCATTGCAATGATTGCCAATACATCTCAGTCAAACTTTTATCTACAACAGTTTTAGGACTCTAGATTGCGAGACAGTATATCACAGTAAGGTTCAAGCAAACAGAGTGAGATAGATTGGGCAGCTGCTAACCTACCAGATATCAATGTGTAGTCTGTCATTCTTCAGGTCTTCTACTTCGCTGTGGGACGGTCCAAAGGATTAGAAGACATGCAAGACAATTTTGCTCTGTTCATGTGGAACCAAGTCGCTAATGGTATAATACACTATGTGTCATAAATGACTTTTAACATTCCAAAAAAGCTGCATCCTTTGACCTTATATATCTCTTCCACAAATTTGTAATCAGCATGATATGACGGTTTATGGACAGAATACCAAAGAGTTGTCATAAACTAGGATACACGAAGATAATACTAAGTTTGAACAGTCAGAAGTTTAAATACTTGCTTTTAAAGTACGGTCTTGATGCATTAACTATAAGTCAAATTGACCAATAAGTATATTAATATAACATTGCATAGCATTACATGTAGACAAATGTAGTTTCTTTATTTTGTATCAAAAGCCAGGTGTCACTAAAGGCAGGCTTCTAGGTTATTGACATATTTTACTCACAATCTGAATTTCTCGTTCCATTGTGGGTTAAGTGTCTTTCTTCTAACCTCGGACACAAGAATAGGTGACTTGGCGATCAGGTCCTCTGTCTGGGTCACCTGTATAGAGTAAGGTAAAGTATAGTAAAAAGCGGTTTTTATTACCAACATAGTATGTTTTAGTGCTTTGAAATCACATTCCGACAAAAGGAAGGATAAAAGCTTGTATTTTTTAATACCATTTTGTTAAGATCCTGGATACTACCTGAATTGCACCACCATTTTTTGTTAAAGAATTTTGCGTTAGTTTGTGACCAACCTTAAAGTGACGTGACCAAGACCAGGATTGTCAGCAATTATTTGAACAAAACACATCTTTTAAAGACTACAAAACAACGTACAAACTGTAAAAAAAATGTTGAACCTTGACCATTTTTTTAAAGAAAACACAACACAAAATGGTAACAGCAGAAAATCAAAAAGGACACTGTGTTAGGAACATACATTTAAACATAGCATTTTTTCTGTCTAAAGACAGGACAACAGTTACTGAAAAATACTCTGAACTGATGTATTTTCAGTCTGAAGGCCTCCTACCACAAACTTCTTTCTCAGCATTTCTTGCACCCTCTGTTCCTGCTTCTCCTCTTTTGACAATTTTCCAGTAGGTGTAGATGACTGTAAAAGCAATCCCCTCTAATTGTTCTGTTCACAAGTAATCTTTATTGTACCATCATAAAGTCCCAGTAACCATATTTGACAGCATGGTGCTTAGTAATGGCTAATACTATGAACATTGAATGAACATATAAAGTCTCTTCAAATTTTAATATTATCCATCATCCAGCTTTCCTATCATTCTTGAATGAGCATTTTTTTTTCAAACTTTCTGCATCTTTGAATTTTTTCCATCCCACTCATTTTTGGGAGCACAATTTTTTAATTTTCATCTTTAAATCCATCATTTTAAGCTCACAAAAATATGTTGAATTTTCATTAATTTCACATCATGAAGTTCAGATGGCTTGGACAGACAGGCTGAATTTTTTTCCATCCCAACTAGGAAATTTCTGTCCAAGGACAGAGTAACAGGTCCTGAAGATAGCCCAGCTGCAAACCCTTTCCTCCTAGTCTTACCTTGTCCTTGCCTCTGCTCTTCCTACGTTGTCTGTCCTTGAAGCTGAGCCGGTTCTTGGGTTTCCCTCCAGGGGTGGAAGGGGGGCTGAAGGATGGTGGGACAATTCCCAGCATGCAATATGGGTCACTGTACCCTGTAATTTGAAAGTATTATGTCACAGATGTATAAACAATCCTGTTACTTGCTGCTGATTACTATATTCATTAAATTCCCTACATGAGTAATCTATGAAAATTCTGTGTCAAATCCTTTTACATTTGCCATTTACTTCTTTGCATCAAACCTTTCTGCTATGACAGCATTGCATACATGTAGTAATAGATCTTTTTAAGTGCTTGTTAATCCCCAATCCCTGAATTGCAGGGATAACGTATGTTCTCTTTTTACATAAAATTGATATGACTACAGTACTGGTTGTAAGCAATTCTTTAGGAAAAACATTGCATGACACAATAGAATTTGAATTTCTTGGATGACTAATCTGCACAAATGCATTACTTGACATAGATTGATAGTGTTTACTGACCATTTGCATCCTTTGCTTCTAGGTCCTTTGCTTCTGCAACTGAAATGGCAAGAGTAATCAAACCAATTTAATCAAAATCAGTGAAGTGTTATGACAGAGCATACAATTGCAGTAGCAACTAAGAATATGTATATGTTGAAAAATTACATTGCTGTATCCGATAGTAGGCTCGCTGTCCTTAGTGCTGAAATTACTACTGTTCTACATTATGACTTGTAAATGTGAAATAATGTGTAAACCTTGTACATCTAAAGCAGTGTAAGATGAAACATGAGTTCTTCAACCACACTGAAAGAACCACATTGTTTAAAGAAGTTACCATGACATTCCCCAGCTTTCCCATATACACGGACAAACAGAAAGCCACTTTTCCCCTAAAATCTCAGAACCCATAAATCATAGTAGAGCTATTTGGCTTCCTCTGCTTCAAAGAACTAAGTCAAACTCAACCTGTCTAGATATATCCAACACAAGTTTTCAAGTAGTCTCTTTTTACAATAATGTTCATGACTCTTCAATGTCACATGTATGTCCCTATATATGTTTACCTTGTACTTTCAAACAGCATTCGGGCAGGAACTTGCAAATAAACTCTCTATATTGTCAGTGATATTCTGACGTATTCAGTATAGCAATGACAAATACCAAGTGTTCAGCTACTGGGCATAAGGCCTTTATTTTGCACAATTACTAGCTTTAGTTTTCCAACACTGAGTTCAGCACCAAGGACAGTTGTAATGTGCTTTACCATACAATTGTGTGCTGTCAAGACTGGAGGTAAATAGCAATGATGATGATGCAAGAAAAGTCTATCATTACATGACAAGGAGCTACACCATGCAGTTGATGTACTAAAATATGTTTTCATGATTGTGATAATAAAGTCCTTGATTGCCTGTTTCCTCGAATTACCACTGCTAAAAGCAGCTCTTTCAAACTTCAAGTCTACAGGGGGGCTTTACAATGTAAGCTTGCATGAAAGAAGTGCTTTTATCATATGGTCCTGTGGTCTGGCAAGGTAATAATTATGTGTAAAATGTTTACAGCCTGTAATAAGTATTTACCTGTCACATGCAGCACACATTTTGGGGCCTGTAATTAGAGAAAGATTTAATAACACAAACATTTAATACATAACAACATACTGGAACAAAAATAAGGCCACAGCAAGTAAATTTTAAGGATGACATCCTCTGCAGATTGCAAAAATAGTGTGATAGGGCAAAAAAAAAACAAGATGGGTGGAAAAAAACAAGATGGCAACATCTTCAAAAATAGGCATCATAAAGTTGTGATGACTGTTGTAAAAAGAAATAAAGGGACAAAACATGGTATCAGAGCCAACAAGGCATTCATTCCTGTATTCAAGACATGTACTGGTGTGGTAAAAGTGACACTAGGGTGGTAGACTGGCATCACCAACAAAGTTGGTAACCACACTCATAGCTTCCATATTGGTGTCACTTTTACAACTATCCAGTAAGTTTCATTCCTACAACTACTGGTACCTTGCAATTGTCACCTCTACAATTACAACTATCAGGCTACAACACAACATATTTGCTCATTTTGATACCTTATCGTCATGTTGACCATCCCTGCAGAAGAAAAAAATTCTTGTTTCTGAAATCAGGCGAAAATTAATGCGCGTGCTGATGTCATCCATAAAATTTACTTGCTGTGGCCTAATACTCAATTCTCATATTCCAAAATTTTTTATTATCATAACTGATCATTTACATAACAGGAAACATGTATCATATACAATGAAGAAATCAAAGATCAAATTTATGTGTGTATTACCTGATCTTAAACAATTCCAATTTTCTTTAAATATTATTGAGGAACAATTGAATCAGACATTTTGAAAACATTAGGAAACTTGTGTTCATTTGCAAGGAAAGAAGTTCAAATAAAACACCCTTTCCCCTTCTTTCAATCAAAAGACACTTTTACTTAAAGTCTTAGATAATTAGTAAAAAAAAAAAAACTTTCCTTCTTACCTTAAGTTCCTTAGCCCTGTCCAGCAGGGTTCTGTGTCTGTCTTCTGTGATGTGGAAAACCTGGGAAAATCAGCATACTATTACTGTTAATCCTACACATGTGTACATGTGCTTGGAGAATAGCGTGCCCTAGGGCACGTCACTAATGGATTTTCAAGTAAAGTATCAAAGTATGTGCATCACTATGTGTCACCAATGAATACAAATTGAAGACTTAACAGCAATGCTTTAAAGAATTCACTGTCAGTGATAAGATTTATTTTGAAAGTCGACTTAATCAACATCTCATTTCTGATTACTATAACTGCTAATAGTATGGGGATCTTAATAAAAACTTAATAAGTGCTTGCAGGAAGCTTTTAAGTGTTACATTTATGTACACAACTTGAATGTGTCTAAAGTACTACAGACAATAAAATGATGTGACCTTTATTTTCAGCGGAGAGACCCAATATGTTATTTTATGTCATACCTGTGACGCGAAAACGTTCGATACGGGTGTTCCGGACCGGCTGATAACTTTCCGTACGGCCCGGGCTTATCACACGGGCTCCATTCAAATAAATCGAACTGTTTCGAGTGGGCCGAGTACGGCGCCATCGAAAGTTCGAATACCTGATTCAGACGTTGGAACATTACTGTTGCAACCCTTTTTTTTTCGAGGGCACCAAATTTGTTCAACTTCTGGCGCATTTCGCATCAAAACATGGGTTGTCTCAGGTGGGTATGACATAGATAAAATACAACACGGTGTTTTCTGCATCACCCTCGGTCTCAGCCCTCCCGCGGGTTGGATCACCCTCCGGCCTTCGGCTGTCGGGCGATCCAACCCGCGGTCGGGCTGATACCTTGGGCGATACGAAATACATCGTGTTGTATTCTATATTTATCATATTAGAGACACTTTTTCAAGTACTTTCATTTAGTATACACCATGTCATTGTTTGTGAGCCTAAAAGGATTTCTATCACAGATCAATGTAATGTCAGTTCACCTTTATCTGTGGGGTAACCTAAATCCATTGTTGTTAAAGACAGGGCATTTGGGAACATCAAGTCGATGGATAGTGGCTTTAGACTACAACATTTTGTAAATATTTCAATTTGAAACCATCATCCATCGGCTTCATATGCCTAAGTGCCCTGATTTTAAAAACAATGGATATTGGTTACCCTGGGAATAATTGTGAACTAGCGGTAATGTTGTTGTACCTCTTGGGCATAATTGTACAGGTCCTCATCGAAGGGTGAGTGTCCATCACTGGTGGTGCCTATCCTATGTCGGATGGTGTACATCAACTCTTTGTACAAGGTGTCCAGCTGCATGGGAGGAAGAGGGCAAATACTGGCAACAGTTACGTTGATGAAGGTTAGACATCCAGGTAATAAGATATGCCAAATACCAGCAATACTGTTCCAATCAGCTCCCTCCCATAGCTATTGGATGGTGATTTAATATTGGATTGCATGAAGGATTGCATGATGGATAGATATACCATAATTATTATCTATCAAAGCATCTAGCCTTGGTTGCCCCTAATTGAAATTGAAAATTACAATTAGGATACATTATCAACTGATCCATCCAATGAAGACTCAGGTGCAAAGCATCAATTCAGACAATTGCCCAGGGCTGGAAAACATTTTCAGTGGAGTGTGGGTTATCTAATACCATGTCCATATCTAATCTTGTACCCAGGACACATTTGTATGATGCTACACGGGTAGCATAGGAGGGACCTAGCAATTAACATGGATCACACAATGTCATACTCTATACATGTTTTCCATGTAATTAATGTCAAATACACTGACAGCCACGATTGCTCAATGCAAAATAGCAACAAAGTTTTCAATGCCACCAGAACTACATGCACTGCTTCATATTTATCATCATATGTACATGTGATAGCATGATAGATAGAAAAGAAATGAATATCAATCTTGAGTTTGACAACGTATTATCTACTATCGTCAAGATACATGTCGTTATATGAATCTTCCAAAAATATAGGTAGTATTCTGGCTTCATTGACAGTTCTTGACTTTTACCAAAATATTGGTCATTGAGTTCTTGAAACTGTTATGAAGCATCAGCAAAATGCAACTTTGAATTTCCAACCATCACCTTCAGAGACATTCTTTCTATATCAAACAAACAAGTAAATAGAGGTGATGTAGAAGTGACAGCTCACTCACTCACTCACTCACTCACTCATCCTCGCCGCATGTCAGTCTTTGCTGACAGCTAGCTCAAACTTAAGATACGCCTACCTCATCCTTGCTGAGTTTCCGACTGTCAGGTTTGACCGCAGCTTGGCTTTCCACAGGCAATGGCTTGTCCTCCACAAGATCCTCCTGCAACATCAAGAAAAAAAAACTATTGAAACTTTGCTATGATAGAAAATAGAAATAATGGAAATAATTGTGGAAAATCAATTAAGCAATTTTATACAATCCTGTAAACATGAAATATCCATTTGTAATATGGCTTGTTTATCTTCCGGACATAATGAAAACTTCATATTTGTGAATGGCACGAAATAAACTGCCGTTTTTTTACCAGACTAAACAAAGCCATGCTGTTTTGTCTCTTATGACACAACCACAGTTTGAATCAGAGTATTGTTTCACTTGTTTTGGGATTCTAGTCCCTGTGTGCATTAGTGTTTGTGGTAACAAAGTTATGCATGTAACCATTACTTTCATGACCTAGTTTGCAACGCCCCCAAAAAAACTTTTCAGCCTGTCAACCTTCATGAAAATTACTTGATGTTTTGTGCTGTGTCACAAATACGTGACTTGTTTTTCCTGCCTAATGTCACCAGAAGTGATAAGTATGAGAAACCAACAAGTGGGAAATGTACAGTAGCTTTTACACGAACATCTAGAGACATGGGACAATATGCCTGATGTGGGAAAACACATGTGGCCCTTAGCACACTTATCTGGATACCATTATTTCAGAACTAATCCTTAGTCCTTTTGCAACAATTAAGGTGAAATGCAACAACTATAAACACTTCTTGTCAACAAGCCATCTGTCACCTACTTTTCCCAGGGACATAAGTGCTTATCAAACACTTCAGATAAGACCTTACTAATTGTGAAGTATTACTTAGTTGTAGAGGACCAATCAAATGCATGTGTAAAAAGGCACTAAGCGTGGTACTGCACAGTTGGTAGTGTGAAACAGCTGTACTTAAACTAGTAGAGCCTGAAAGTCATATACACCGAACGCAAGACATTTTGCTACAGTTATGTTAACAAGATCATGGTACAATATACATGTACTTGTTGGTCACTGTCTTGTGAATATCTTTCATATGCCCTGTACCTGTAGCCTGATTGAATCACGGTTATAGCGACTTGCCAAGCATCCAGCCAGGACTACCAAATACTGTAAATGCAGAAATGTTCGCGGTGGTTTTATGTTTGCGGTTTTCACGGTGGCCACTTCACCGTGAATTTAAACCACTGCGGACATTTTTCCATGACAGTAAGATAGTACAGTGCATGGTGCTACCGCAAACTTAAACAACCTCGAAAACCCTTTTCCCACTACCGCAAAATTAAATCCCCGCAAAATTAAATGCACTATAGTACTGCATTAGACAGCAGAGTTTTCCTTACACATACTTGAATATACTTGATAACCAGAGAATGTCTAGATCTCTGAGCACACTGAAGTTTCAGCAGAGATCAATTGAAAACTGGGTGACAAATTTTTCCGTACTCTAGAACTAAATCTTACAATAAAGGACAGTGTTCTTGGTACCTATCTATTAAATTTTACTGACCTATGCATGTAAGATATGCAAGGTTCAAGCTGCTATAATATGACACAGAATGTTTATGCCAAAGGGTATTTAACCCAGGCCGGCAAGCTCAATTTCAAAACACTGATAATAGAGATACAGACCCTGACCTTCACCTCCCCTTTAACATTTTGTTCTTACAGGATTACAATCTGGCATTTCTAAACCTTTAACAATCAGGGTACATGTAAATCACGTCACAAGCACATGGAAGACTGTTATGCAGTAATGAAGCACTCAAATCCAAAGCTGTGTATGTGGTCTGGGTGCTCGTGCAGGTCACCCCTGAGAGTCAAATCAGTTTCTAATCAAGCGCGCAATCATGTTGGCATTTTGGAGTATGATTGATGTGTAAAAACCTGGCAATTTGTGTCAAATCATTGACCCCAATCCTACACCGACCATGGAATAGTTAATTACCTGAGCTGTATGGCATCAATGCTATACTAGTTTGTCTATCAAGCTGGGATAAATGCTGACTACTTGGTGCACTGGAAGGACTGCTAACTGCTTTTCAACAATAATTGGCTGACTAGCATCATCCTTTTTAATATTCCCTATCAGTCTCACCATATGCAATGTATTAATTGATTCAAAAGAAGAGAAAATCCTTCCAAGACAGACAATATTTTAAAAAAAATGTTTTGAATGTGTGATACTGATTGGTTGAACTCTCCACATATAATCTAGTTGTCATAATGACTGCTACATGTTGTTTCTCTTTAATGATAAAAAGATTGAATTTTTTAGCACAGAATCTGATACACTAAGTCTTCTAAGACTGTATTCTACATACATATATTTAGTGTACTTGAAAGTTTAATGATAATATTATGAGGTACACAATTCAAAACTGCAAATTTTATCTTTCTGCAGTTAATAAATTGAATAAATCCAGAAAATCAAAGGCAGGTAATAAAAGGTTTTGACATATTTCAAATATTTGTGGTGATTTAGAAGAGCTTTATTTCCATTTTATCTATTTTTCGTGTAAATAGCTGTAAATGATTAACAAACAGTTTACTTTACAATTTAGAAAAGAGAGCAGCTACATTTTGATTGATGGTATTTCAAAGAGGGAATACAGTTTTGCTACAATAAGGACCAGTTGTCAATTTGTTAAGCAAAAATACATACACCCAAGAGCTAGATACTCTGCCTCTGAGCCTGAAAAAAAGGCAGAGCCCTTGCAATTCTTTAGCCTTCTTGTATTGTTGTTATTTTGTATGGAAAACACTGAATTTTGTTGGACTGGCCTAAATAAGAATCACCACTAATTGCTTTGATGTAACTGTAGAATATGTTCCTATATGATTGTTTGACAGGTTGTTAATTAAAGTGGGCACTTATGCAGAAAATGTTGCAGTTGAAGTTTAAATTTGCTGAATAGTCTCGACATGCACTTACAACTTGATGAACATCAAAGAAGTGCTTCTCCAAATTTCTTTCAAAACAGTTGAGTTGGAATAATCATATTTCTTTTTATAGGCAAGCCCAGTCATCCTGTCTCTTATTTTTTTGGCTGTACCAATAGAGTTCAGAGGATACTGTTATTGACATGCACTTTTTTATTGCAACATTTTAATATCTTTTCTAAATGCTATAATGAGTAGATAGTGCTACTTTCACGTTACCTCACTACTTGCTCTCAGTCTCCGGTTTTCTTGTCGCCATGACAGTGCTGTGAAACTCTCGAAGAAATTCCCATCAGCCTCCTGTACCCTGCACAGAGAAATACAAATGTATAGAGAGAGTACTGTAAATGCATTTAATTTTGCGGGGATTTATTTTCACGGTAGCGGTAAAAAGGACTTTTCGCAGTGGTTTTAAATTTGGGGTAGTACCATGCACTGTAGTCTCTTACTGCCATGGAAAATGTTCGCGGTGGTTTTAAGTTTGCAGTGAAGCAGCCACCACAAAAACCGCAAACATTAAACCACCGCGAAAGTTTCTGCATTTACAGTATCCATCAATTACCATCATTATGATTACAGCATTTTTAATACGAGTAGTTGAATACATAATTGCACTACATGCCAGCATTCTGAACTTTGTGCACCTTTATAGTTATACAAACCACTCAGCCATCTCTATGGTCTGTCAAGGATTTGACCACTTTGCCACTTGCATCTCAATGAACTAAACTGGCAAGCATTACATAGCAGCTATATCAACTACAATGTATCATGTGAAATTGTTAAGTGATGATGGGCGTAATGCTCGGATGGAAATCGTTTAAAAACAGGCTTCAATAGACAATGGTAAGTGTTGGGCACCCGTACAGAAAATTCATGTCCAGGTCCAATACAGGTTCCAGGGATCAGGTCCAGACCTGAACCTGGACCTGATTATGGTACATGTAGTATAGTTAACTGGTACAGTTGCTGTAGTACAGTGTAATTTTTAACTGCATATTCTATTTTGGCACTTTGGCAGGCAGGCTATTTTGGACAGCGGGTATCTAAATAGCAACCTTAAAATGAACATTTGCACCAAAAAGACGGAAATTCATGCTCTTATATAATAGTATCATGATCAGTTCAACAACTGGTCCGCTGAATTTTTTCTGGTGCATTTTTTGTCAGACCAGTCCAGCAAAAAGTACCGTACCGATTCTGTACCGATTTCAGGTACCAGTCCCCTGGGACCCCCACATCTGATAGCAACTTAATAGCAGGCTGATATACGTGACTACACCAGCACAGTCATGCATTAAGTTTCCTGTGCAATTATCTACTTGCTATGCAGACTGTGCATGCATTTGGAAAGACTTAATACATCAACCTTCCTTTGGCATGTACATACAATTGTCAAGACAGATTTTTGGGTCAAGCAGGCCAGAATATACAATGTCCGTATCCCTAGACAGAATCTTAACCTCTTTTGGCCAGTACATCCTGGTGCAGAACTAAGGTCAATGTTCCCCATTGCCTTCTAATCATAAGCTTCCAAAGGCACACAAACCACTAACTTGATGATACAACTTCATGCAGACCAATTTAAGTGACTACATGGCCACACATGTGTAAGGCATATGAAAGCATTTTAGCTCATTATACAAGAGGATGGATCTGCTTGAGCAGTGTTGAGTGTTGAGAGGCTGCTTTTATATGCTGCTTCATTATCCCCTCAGAGCACCCTGAGTATTTGCTGGAGTTAACTCTTTCATGTCAATGTCATGTGAAAGCAACAAGTGGAAGGTAGGATGATTAACACACTGTACACACACTACGCATTCTGCATATTAACCTCTCTTAGATTGTCCTACCAGAAATAATAAATGTTACTTCAGAATCTATGAAAAATGGAGGCAACATTTGCCTGAGTGTGTGTGTGTGTGTGTGTCAGTCTGTCTGTACATTACTAAAATCACCAAACTCGAGAAGAACGGGATGGATTGGTTTTATAATACAAAACTGTAAATGAGTAGACTTTGAGCACCTGGCGGCTTTCCTAGGTTCTGCAGCAGAACGTTTGGTTTTGATATCCCGTGTTCTGGATCATTGGGGCAGTCAAGCTTAAGCCTCTCAAGCAAATGGCAGGAATTGTTTCTTCGATATATTTATACTTATTCGTTAGACATTCATGTAGATTATTAATTGTATACACTTGGTTGTTCATATCTTTGTAGTAGA
The DNA here is from genome assembly GCF_000003815.2 of Branchiostoma floridae. Taxonomy (NCBI): domain Eukaryota; kingdom Metazoa; phylum Chordata; class Leptocardii; order Amphioxiformes; family Branchiostomatidae; genus Branchiostoma; species Branchiostoma floridae. The sequence goes on along the minus strand of NC_049991.1, from coordinate 14,566,726 downwards.
CCTTACGAAAGTCGCTCACATTACTTTTGTTGTGTCAATAAAGATATGTCAAATTCAGAATGAAATCAGAGGAAGTATCTGATTATGAACAAACCAAGATAATGGGTGCAGTTACTAGTACTGTTGCTAGATGTAACGTTGGTTCGCCTTTATCCGTAGGGTAACCTATATCCATTGTTTCTAAAAACAGGGCATTTAACCCTCTCAGCACGAGAAGCCACTATCGTGGCTTTCCCATAGGACACGAGAAGCCACGATCGTGGCTTCAGGTTTAATTCCGGCGGGAAATTCAAACTGACTACTGTGAAATGGGAAATTTGGCAGAGTTTGCCAATCAGGATGCTTGTATCTTTGACCAACCAGAAGGGATGTAGCATTTGAGCCCTGTTTCTGAGGCCTCCAGCATGTGTTTTGGCTTCAGTTTTCTACAGGTTTATTTAGTAAATTTAGCAGAAATGGAGACAATTTGGTGGATAATTTTGTTGGTGGCTTACAGGAGTGATGACAGGGAAATCCTTGAGGGACAGCAAGGCAAACACCCAGCTGTTTTTGTTGAGATCAAATGAGCTGATATCACCATGTCTAATGAGTTCTACATGCATGCTTCCTTGTTGTTTTTCTTGGGCATGAGGAGGACCAGATCAGGTCAGAAAGGTCACTGGTCTCAATTGACATTTTAGATACTCTGATACCTGTTTCTCTACCCAAATCATAAGTAATAGGATTTATTTGACTCCCTGATATGTGGAGAACATCCAGAAAAATAATTTGCCATTTAGCACAAGGCATATTCATTATTTCAATAGTACAACTACAGGTGTGGGGAGGGGGGCACAACTGTTTATTGGGGGGAACATTTGTTTATCAACACTGAACTTATTTGAAATCATGCTTTGATTTTTAGTTTTTGGTCATTCTAACAGCATACCAGCATTGTGTATGTATAATTGAGTATTTCTACATAGTTTTATGATAAATGACACAAAAAACCCAGCCCCTAGCCAAATGTTTTCTTTTGTGAAGCTTTTTTTGAGAGTGTTGCAAATGTGTTTTTGAGTGGTTTCCATGACGATTGCTGTCCTCAGATTGATGGTATGATATTTATTTTGCTTGTTTTGGAAAGGTCATTCTGTGAGCTTTCCAGAAATATATAGTTTTCCTAGTTTACTCCTTACATAACAGCTGTAATAATAATACACAAAAAGTACTAATTGACACCTGTATAGACTGAAATTATATGTCGTATATGGTATACAGGAAAAAATTTTATGACGTGTTGAGAGGGTTAAGGATTTTAAGTCAACTGACAGTGGTTTCAAACTGTAGTATTTTGAAAATATTGAACCGTCCATCGACTTGATATCCCCAAATATCATGTTTTTAAAAACAACGAATATAGGTTTCTCCACGGATAAAGGTGATCACCTTTAGCGTTAACATTTACTCACAATTTGACAATATTTTTGCTGGCCTTTTCTACTGTATTACAGTAATACAGGTAGTAAAGGCAAGCAACAATTGTCAAATTGTACCACAGTGATTATGAATAGTCTTTGCACTCTGTACATTGGTTTGCCTTGGTCTATTTGTTTTTGTCAATATCTTGTGCCCACAATATGACCAGTAGCTTGTGGGTACAAGCCTAGGGTGATAACAAGGGAATGCAATTATGATAAGACGTCCTATTTATCAAGCCAAAGTCACAATGCATCGTTACAACTTCCTTGACGTTGATATTGCTGCCCTATTTCTGATGTTTCCCAGATGGCACAATGTAAAGTTCATGGTAGCTCACTTGAATGTATGTTTTGGAATCTGCAGCTGGACGACAAGTCACATTCCTGCACTTGACATGTACAGAATGTTTAATCAACTGGCACCCTGGTTTACTCTTAAACATGACGTTATTACTTTTTCAATTTAACATCCTCTGAGCAAGAAGCCTTGTCACCAAGGAAACTCTGTGTTTAAGTCCCAGGTTCCTTATGACCTATTGCAATCTGCACACCTCACAATTTTAGAATGTTATCCAAGGTTACAGATCACAAGGTCAGCCAAGTGCACCATAAAGCTCTGTTCTGAGCTTACATACAGGTAAATATTAAACTAACTGTTAAGTGATAAGAATTACTTTGCTGAATGCTGTGGCACTTCCAAAGGTTTCATTGAGATTTGATAAAATGTAGACTACTAGAGATCCACAGTGACTACTTTTCACTGTTTCACTTCATGTTGATACGACAATAACTTTTGAACTTTTAGTTTCCGCCCAAAATATCTTAGCAGCCACTCAAATTGTCATCCTATGGTTACCATCCTATGTGTGTATTGAGTAAAAAACTTTAACTTAAACCTAGATGGCACTGCTCTGCTAATGGGTTCACTCAACCGTACCAGAATGTATGTACTGACTATATACATATGACTATGCAAGGGTGAACATCAAAGCAAGGGAGAAACTCAGATAAGTCATAAGATAGTTTTCCCCATTGATCATGATACATGTGAAATTTGGATGCGGCACAATACTGTGTAATATTAGATCCTCAAACTGTGTTGTGTACAATTTAAAACAAGCACTGGTATGGGTTCCTAGAAAGCATGCATGCCTCTGTGAAAATTCAAGCGTCTCAGACGGCGAAACGCCGTTTGCGACAACCGTCCAAGGCGTCTTAAATTATTGGGACGCTTTGGACGGTTACGGCGGCGGACGGCATGGGACGGGCTTTTGAACGCCCGACGAAACGTCCACGACGGTCCGAACGGGATAACAAACGCTCGGACGCGTCTAGATTGGCACTTTAGACGCGTCCGGTCGGACGTTCGGGACGTCCGAGACGGCGTCTGAAAGCGGGCAGCCGGACGCTCCCGCGCTCCGTCGGGCGGGCCCCCCGCTGGGAACAGACGTCTCTGCGGACGGACCAGACGCCGATTGCGACGGACGTAAATGACGTAATCCAGGCTGCTGGGACGGATCGGACGCCGATTGCGACGGGCATAAACGGCGTAATCCAGGCCGCAGGTACGGGCGGTAGCCTCCACCACGCCTTCCCACGGGGGGTACAGATCGTAAAATTCGACAGAAAATGGAATGAAAGGCCAAGAGGCAGTCATCGCTATATTATTAAAGGTTAATATCTGGGCCAAACTCCTAGCAAAATATTTTTTCTTCAAGACACAGTTTTAGTTAGTCAGGCAGTACGGTAGAAACTCATAACGGGCCGGTGCATTTAATTTGGAACGTGCGTAGACGGCCGCCCGGACGCCGTTTCTGACGCCGTCCGGTCACGGCTATAATTTTATGGCCTGTTGGGACAAGCGTTGCCACATACCAAACAAACAAATATTCAGCCAGGCAGTGGAAGACCACCCACGACCGGGCCGTCAGGTTTAGTTAAAATCAAACGCAACTTGAACAAATTTCTTCGTAAATTCAGACATACTTCGCGGCGTTTGATAAACTTTGCTACATGTATGAAATTCAATCCGACCTTCAATCGTGTCCGCGGCTCTTTGTGCCGCCGTGCCGCCCGCACATCATAATGGACGAGTCCACATAACATCAAGGGTGAATACAGGACGTTTTATAATTCTCTATCGTACATTTTAATCACAATACTTAATTAAAGACTGGATACATTGTAAATGTGCAATACATTTTCTACAAAGCTCATATGTCATTTCTATTTCGCGGTAGCGAAACAAATTCGTCCGTTTCATAAGTTCCCAACCCCTAGTAGTTGGGAGGGCCGATTTCATTGACGGCAAAATCGGTAGGTGCTATCTCATTATCTGTTGTCTAAATCTACATTTTAACAGCATTATCATTCTTAATCGAAACCACAGATATTTTTTACAAGTATTTTACAACGTGTTCATAAGTCTTTTTATTTTGTGGCATCAAAGTAAGATCCTAAATTTTGTCATTCCTTTGCGTATGTGGGGAGGGCACCGAAACTTTGCAACCGTCGTCGGCAAACTTTGCAACAACATGTTGTACAAAAATAAGAATAAAATGAGTATTCACTTACCGGCGCCAGCAAAGTATCGACAGTCAGCTAACGGAAGGACGCTGCTTCTTTTGACGGCATCTGTGATTTCTCCTGTCCGTTACGTTTCACAGTTGCTTCAGGTAAGTAGTATGATTTATCCCCCTTGTCGGCGCACGACAAATTATTTTTGTACATTCTTTTTTAGTATAAATAACGAATAAAGTCATCGCCGTAAACCCAACCTCAGCACAATGTCGTAGAAACATCAACTGCTACTTCTAGACGTGATGTCCTTGGTCTAAAAGTAAGCAAAATTTTAACAAACAGACATAAAATCCACAGAAATAGTCACCTTCTGAACATATGTCCTGCAACCGCCGGATTGTTCAACAGTCTGAAATTCGAATTCACCCGCTGAAATTGGCGCATGTGCAGAAGTTAAAACGTCATGTTTCCCGTGGGGATAAGGACAGACGCAAGCCGTCTGAGGGCGTCGGGTTCCTAAGTATTTTATAGCCCCATCAGTGGCCGTCTCAGACGGCCGTCTCAGACGTTTTTCAGCCGTCTGGGCGTCCAACAAAAAAACGGACAGAACGGCCCGGACGCTCACGATGTGTTCGCGGCCGTTTCTGACTGCAATGGACGCGTCCAGAGAGTTTGAAACGCGCTCAGACGCCTTTGGACGCTTGTAGACGCCGTCTTAGCCGTTTCGGACGCTTGAATTTTCACAGAGGTGAGGCACTAAGTGACTTCCTTTGTAATACAATATCATAATGTAGCATATTCATCCATTTGATAACTTATCCAGGCAAATATAAGGCATAAGTTAGACTTTCTCAGAATCCAGACTCGAAGATCAGATAACCATGAAATAGAGCTATAGATATCATGACATTCAACTGCCTTTCAGGATTGCCCAATTAAACTTTTTAATCAACCCACAAGTCAAAATTCAGCTTCTGGCATTTGCAAGCACCATCGGGTACAACTTAGGCATGCAATGACAGTTCAAATAGACTTTTGGTGCTAATTTGAAACATGATGCCAGCTATGCAGTAGCACCCTACTGAGGGCTATCTATTAAGAAGGCAATTAAGGTAGGACCAGGTGTTAAGGCATTTTAATCATCTCCAGTATTTCAGATAGTCTAAACTGAGCTGGAGAATAATCATCAAAACACCTGTTATATCCCAAACAACTCTCAGAGTTAAAAACAACAACTTGAGCCAATTTCTTAATGGAAAGAAATGCGATGAAGAAACTGAATCACTAAAATAACAGAAACATGGTGTGGTTTGCAAAATTTTGGCTTGTCTAAAACTTTCCCCTACACATTTGGCACAAATATGCACAGCAAACAAGTCAACACAAGGCTGTATTAAAAGTTGTTTTAAGTACTACTTGCCCAGCTTTTCTAGACTGAACACAACAAACTTGTCAGTAAGGGATTTAACCACACCTACATGTCATAGTACTGCCGCATGGGAATGTGTTTGACGCTGTGTTCAGAATCAGAGTTCCTCCATCCTGCCTTCCTGGCCCAAGTAGCCATGACAAGACGACAGTAAGGGACTGCTAGAGCGAGGGAGACATGTTATCTCAGAGTCTGCCCTTCTGTTGACGTGAGGGTGTGGGTGAGGTCTGAGCACTCAGAGAGGTCCGCGGGACTTGCATGCATGGCATGTACTGTACACAGGAAGTCCAAGGTAATCCAGCAGGTGGTAGCAAACGCATGAAAAATGCACTTGTCGTGAGCAGAATTCCACTAATCACAGGAGGAGAACAAGTACTCTCAGCCCTCATGGAAACATAACCATGCAGGAGGAGACTCTGCTGTGGTTGAGCAGCGCTGAATGAACAGAGAGGCTCACAGTATTTGGCTGCAGGCAGGGTTGTTGGGAGCTATTGGGCCGTTTGTGTGTGCTTGAGAGTAGAAGCATTGATAGGGGAGTGTCAAACAGGTGTAAACAGAACACAGGCATGCACTACCAAAGACAGGCTGGGGGCAAACCAGTATTGGTAGGGGAGGGGCGGATTCATATTAACATGCAAAGTGGGCTTTTAGAGCTTCATATGTTAATAACATTTAACTGCACCTGTTGCATTTCTGAAGCAGTATTTCTTTCTTTGTAGAACTTTTACTGCATTCAACATTCTCAAAAGATTCCAACTTTTTCAACTGAAGATCTTCACATCAAGCAAACTGGTGCCAGTTATCAAAGACAATCAGTAAGAAATCATATTCTTTTTATCTAACATCATATTATAATCATAAGTTTGTAGATAAGACGTAGAAATAAGTTGAACTACAACTGCAAAAAATTCAGATAGTGCAGTTGGACCTTGGTTTGAAATTTGTTTCTAATATATGACCAGTCCCCAGACAAGGTAAAAAGTTCAGTCCAACTGGTACGTAATGGAATAAACAAGGGGAACTTATCAGCTTGATTAGTCTTTTAGAAAGTGCTTAAAGGTCTGAGTCTAATGGGCAATTGAAAAGGGTTTGTGACCACTTTGGCACAAGGTTGACTCTTTTATGAAAGTCTAATCAAATATGTTTACATTCCTTGATAGCTGGGCATATCCCAGCTGATAGCAGAGGTATGTCACATTTAAATGCCTGAACTTCTATATATGATATCAGAAAAATAGCCTTTAGAAGTCTTATCTGATACAGTTTGCTTAAATGTTCTTGAGAATTGGTACTGAATAAGATGCTTTATCGCAATCAGAAGGATGTCTTGAGCTCATTTTGTAATCACAGGGATGGCTTCTTAGCTCTCCATTGCAAGCAAACCTCCTGATTTCCCCATGACAAAGCAAAACTTTAAACCCTTAGCTACAGAGCATTCAAATGAAACAAACACAGGGGCACTTATCAAACCCTCATTCTCTCAATACACGTCAATCCATGTTTGCTCTTGATCCAATGGATACTGCACCAGCCCTATAGTACAGAATGATAAACAATCCTCTGTGGGGCCAGTCAAAACTCTGTCAACATTCACAACCTTAACTGTATTAGACAAGCTGACTTCAAAATGTATCTTTGAAATATTCAAAATTTGAATATAAAGCAGCCTGATGCTGCTTCCAGCTTTAACATTTTGTCAGTCCTACTTGGATGGTCTTGGAAGTCAATGACCATGATTAATGAATGGAAAAGAAAAAAAGCAAAATTTGATTCCATTTGAACTTGGCAGCCAATGTTGTTAATATTTTTACTAAGTCTTTTATCATAAGCTTAAATTTTTTTGATGGATACAGAGATCATTTTGTCGATCCCAATAAGCAAATTTCCATCCCAGGGTGGGGGGCAGGTCCTAGGGACAGCTCTGGTACAAAGTAAATAAGATAATACAACTCAACAGCCAAACTTAGTCCAGTGAAGACTGCTTTGAAGTTGAAAAATGCACTTTCCCACCCTGACCTGAGTGTGACATCTAATGCAGTCTGTCTATTTCAAGCTGGAAGCTCAGATGACAAAGTTCTGCATTATTTTCTGATCAGCAGCTTCAGAGTGCTTTTGAACTTCATGCTATCAATGACATCCCGAGGCTATCAGTACACTAGGGGTTCCATAACGCAGTCATGTCTCAAGGACGTCCTTATGACCTCTAACAATATATTTGTATAAAGAGTTTATTTTACATATCATTCAAGTTTCCTCAGATCATCAGATAAAGATGTCATTTTTTTTCCCTTAGTTTTTCTTTTTCCACATCGAATTCTATTCCTTAAGGAAAACTCGACAACTATTCCAACATACATGTAGAACCTCCATTGTAAGTAAAAGCTGGACACGTCTGAATGTTTATTTACATTGCAGGACGTAACACATAACTCACTTCAGGTATCAAGGGATAAAAAAGGTGATTTCAGTTGCTTTTGACATTGACAACAGGAATGTTATGAGATAAGGGAACAGTAGTAAAGTTCTTTCATTCCAGATGCACAGCGACATGTTTTTACATGACACAAATATTCAGGGTCATCAGCTCAAAATGTTAAATATTTACCCTACAGCAAAAGTACCAAGTTCTAGTCGTAAGACAAGATACATAAAAATTTATCTCTACCTCAGAGTCTCTCTCATCTTCACCAACAGCAAACTTCAATGTTGAAGTATCATTTACTCAAATGAAAATGAACAAAAAATACTCTGTTCGAGAGCGAGGTACATTTTGCGACCAGCCCCAACCCTGTCCCCAGGCAGATGAGTATCAGACAATGGAGGCCTGGGAGCTGCAGCTGGAGCCGTCTCTAGGTAATGTACAACACCAGCTTGCCCCAGGCTGGCTGACATGAGGTGACGTTTGAGAGCTGACACAGTCATTGCGGCGACTGCGGCAGATGTGAGCATCACCAAGGGAGTCCGGCTTCAGGATTATTGCAACGATATGCCCTGACAGCACAGGTATGAAATCTGCTTCCAAAACATATGCCAGACTGATCCTCTGCTTTTCGGCAAGAGAGTTAAAGTATGACTGAAACTGAATGTATGACTGACATATAAGCTGTATGTAATGTTTTTGAAAAAAAAAGAAGAGGCATGGCAATATCTTTGAGAAAACTGCAACTTGAAACTTTAAGGTGTATGTCCTCCAGCAATTGCACAAAGACCAAACAGCTCTAGAGGACAATGTTGTCTGGAAATATCACTGGATATGCCAGTTCAGAAAAAAATGATGAATTCAAAACTCTTCAACATGTTAACAGTCCAGACTTCAAAATCACATTTTAGTGTCTGAATCTAAGAAGGCCGAAGAGGTCAATCATGTACCAAAACAAATTTATGTCCAATGCCAATGGTCATGATCATGGAGAAATAAAACATGCTACATTGCTAATGGTTTGACATCCGGGTTTAAGATATGCAAGTTAACAGAAAATTTACATGGATTAAGTATTTGTAAATGATCAAACATTTCAGACAAAATCTGTTTCCCTTTGCTGACATTTAAGACGCAACGGATGCTGTCTGAAATGTCGTTATCGTCGAGTTCCTTGAGTAACTATGGGTAAAACGTACTGCTCATCCATTTGTAGCTCCAGGTTAAGAAAACAGGTTTGTTATTTAGGAATAGGCAACTTCTAGAAAGGGCACCAAATACATCTTCCCTCACATTAGCTAAGAGGAGTCACAACTTGAACCTTGTCAATGCAGTCCAACTTAGCAAATCAACCAGTTTTTTTGTACCATTTAACACAAAATGCTGACACCCACCTGTGAAACATGTTATCAGGAGGAACAGCGCTACGACAGATCAGTCATGACGTGCACTCGCCAATTTCTGCTGTGTTACAGAGCCGCCAGTGAAATGAAATCCCATAACTCCTTCTGTCTCATTCAGTATTAGGCATTGCGCTCCCTTGTTGCTTGGTGTTCCGGAAGCATGTAAGTCAGGTTAGGAACAGAATACATTTAAAAGGTTTATGTTGAATATATCTTCAAGATCTTCATAAATTATGTTTGACAAGCTCTGACGGAGTCAACATGGCAGGCAGTGATAGTTACTTCAGCAGCGGAACATGACAATGAACAAATCCCTGAGCGCCGACCTTCATTAAGCAGTGCCTCTGTATAGATTACGGAGCAACAGGTGCATGGCCCTGACAAAATTACGTGATCATCACGTTCACAGTTCATCATCTGGAGCTCAAGTTGACATGGGATGGGCAGTCCAGGGCCTGGCCATTATAGGTGGCTACATTGTGTCAACCGTACCCCTAGTAGGCTACTGTGGCAGACGGACATGATGGGAGGGTCTTTTTAGCGAATGCCCACAAACGCCCACTCTAGAGAAGTCCGCGCTGCACGAATCTCATTTTTTTTGCTTGGAATATGTCCACGTTGTGCTCCCATGTATTAATCCTGAGTTTCAAGTCAATCCGTCGACCCGAAGTGACATAAATCAAAGTTTTCGATTCTCGATGGTCTTTTTAGCGAACGCCCAGCAAAATGTCTTTTTAGCGAATGCCCACTATATCCACAAAAATATCGGCCGTCGCACAACGACACCTAAACCTACCGCCACAAACATGTTCAAGATGGTGTCCCATTGATGTGTACGGAGTTTCCGTGCTTTACAGGCATTTTAAGTCCCTGTTTTTGGTCAAAATGTACTCCGCCGATACTGCCATACATTAACAATAGCAATTCAAAATGGCGGGCACTAGTCATGTGACCTCCTTGCGGGACTGTTCTATAAGTATCGCGGGAGTGACTGTTGTAGCATAGCTTATCATACAACCATTTTAGAGTGAATTCTGAACAAGATTTTCAATTCATAGTGCTATCATCTGACTGATATTTACATTGTGGTCCTTTTTTCTGTGCTATAATTACCCAGGTTTGAGGAACTTAGTGCAAATATGGATATTGATTCTCCTCAGTGCCCAATTAATGTACAAAAGGCTCAGACACATTAGTGTTATAAACCTGACTAGGGCAGGTAACCAATACTAGAAAACATAGCTATTCATTATTAACAATACTATTTACATTATAATAATAACTCTTCACCAAACTGGACTTTTCTTATCTTTATTTATCACAGAAACATTGCTACAATGAGGATTTGATTAGATGAGTATCTGTTACAGTATGTACAAACTTATTTCAAATACAAAAATGTATTTCATTTCACTTCCTAAATAATTTTTAAAGTATTGGAAGGGGTTGACACATAAACAATATTAATTGCATTATTTGTGTGCAGAAAAATGTAACCACAAGCTATTAATAGTCTAATAAAATGTTGGAACATGGCATGAGCGGGCTCCTCTTCTGAGTACAGAAAGGAAATGTTTTATAACATTTAGTTATGACGTAGAAAATTTCAATTGTAAAGTGTATCTTTATTAACATTGACAAACAAATTGTTTTTCTCTTCTTAATAAATGACAACAATAAAGGTAAGTAAGGTGTGTTTCTTTTATAACAGGCCAGGTAAGACGCCGTACAGGTGAGTAAGGTGTGTTTCCCTTTATAGCAGACCAGGTAAGACACCGTACAGGTGAGTAAGGTGTGTTTCCTTTTATAGCAGACCAGGTAAGACACCGTACAGGTAAGTAAGGTGTGTTTCCTTTTATAGCAGACCAGGTAAGACACCGTACAGGTGAGTAACATGTATTTCCTTTGATAACAGGCCAGGTAAAACACCATACAGGCAAGTAAGGTGTGTGTCCTTTTATAACAGACCAGGTAAGACACCGTACAGGTGAGTAAGGTGTGTTTCCTTGACTACAGACTAGGTAAGACACCGTACAGGTGAGTAACGTGTATTTCCTTTGATTACAGACCAGGTAAGACACCGTACAGGTGAGTAACGTGTATTTCCTTTTATAGAAGACCAGGTAAGCCGCCGTACAGGTGAGTAACGTGTATTTCCTTTGATAACAGGCCAGGTAAAACACCATACAGGCAAGTAAGGTGTGTTTCCTTTTATAACAGACCAGGAGAGACGCCGTACAGGTGAGTAAGGTGTGTTTCCTTGACTACAGACCAGGTAAGACACCGTACAGGTGAGTAACATGTATTTCCTTTGATAACAGGCCAGGTAAAACACCATACAGGCAAGTAAGGTGTGTTTCCTTTTATAACAGACCAGGTAAGACACCGTACAGGTGAGTAAGGTGTGTTTCCTTGACTACAGACTAGGTAAGACACCGTACAGGTGAGTAACGTGTATTTCCTTTGATTACAGACCAGGTAAGACACCGTACAGGTGAGTAACGTGTATTTCCTTTTATAGAAGACCAGGTAAGCCGCCGTACAGGTGAGTAACGTGTATTTCCTTTGATAACAGGCCAGGTAAAACACCATACAGGCAAGTAAGGTGTGTTTCCTTTTATAACAGACCAGGTGAGACGCCGTACAGGTGAGTAAGGTGTGTTTCCTTGACTACAGACTAGGTAAGACACTGTACAGGTGAGTAACGTGTATTTCCTTTGATTACAGACCAGGTAAGACACCGCACAGGTGAGTAAGGTGTGTTTCCTTTGCCTGTAGACCAGGTGGTGTATTATACAGGTGAGTAAGGCGTCTTTCCTTTGCCTATATACTATATAGGCCATTAAACAGGCGAGTAAGGCGTCTTTCCTTTGCCTATAGACCAGATAGGGTATTATACAGGTGAGTAAGGTGCCTTTCCTTTGCCTATAGACCAGATAGGGTATTATGCAGGTGAGTAAAGTGTCTTTCCTTTGCCTATAGACCAGATAGGGTATTATACTGGTGAGTAAGGTGTCTTTCCTTTGCCTATAGACCAGATAGGGCATTATACAGGTGAGTAAGGCGTCTTTCCTTTGCCTATAGACCAGATAGGGCATTATACAGGTGAGTAAAGCGACTTTCCTTTGCCTATAGACCATATAGGGGATTATCCGCGTAAGTTACGTGTCTTCCCTCCGGACTGGTCCCAGCCCAAACGCTAGACGCCTTACTTGCCTGTATAATGCCCTATCTGGTCCATGGGTAACGGAGAGACACCTTACTCACCCGTACAGGTGCGTCATCTGGTCTATAAGCAAAGCAAAGCCCCCTTACTCATCCGTCCAGTGACTGATCTCGGCCCCA
>NC_049991.1:14523220-14547293 GCF_000003815.2 Branchiostoma floridae | reverse complement strand
ATATGTTTTGGTCACAAAACACATAAACTTGGTGCATGGTAGGTTTTATTCAATGATTTCCAGAATTTACTGTGGCAAGTGCAGGATGCATGATACATGTACATTTTGTTGTATCATCATAAGTTTCCTTCTGTCTTTGGGATTAAGTATTGTCAGTCAGTATGGTCATATTTGAAGTATGTATAATAAAAACATGCCACTGTAAGAAGTGTATTCTTTTAAATGCTTTTGTAGGACTCCCTGTGAATCCCACAAAACTAGGACAAACTTTTGCCGGGGCTGTCTTGCCACAACTTAATTCAGACAAAAAAAGATTTGCCTGTACTTGATAGGTTTGGTCTCAAAAAAAGCGTCAGTTTGATGTCCTTCCAGGCCGTGGATACCAAGAGCGGCAACAAGCTTATCAAACAGTCAACATGATGCATTATTGTTTTGGGGGGACATGACCGAATAGCATGCAAGCTTACTGTAATTCCTGATTTTTTCAATGTACTGTTATGTTCACAGTTTTCACGATGACAACTGTAACATGAACTTATCATTACTGATGACAAATAATTCACAAACTTTTTTTATGTGCACTTGCCGCGGCAGTGAACATTTAGTTCCGAGAACAAGTTAAATTTTCTCAGACCTTGAAAGTTTGATACCGAGAAGACAAAGTGAATTATAGTACCTCCCACAAGGTCAACAAAATGTCAAACAGCTAAGTAAGTCTGTGAGTAAATGGCCTTGTGCCAGGCATTCCTGTACAACACTTAACTACAAGTGCAGATATTGGCTTGAAAAATGGTTCCGTCTCAAGTTCTTTGCAAAGCTGTGCATGGCTTGCAGCCAGGGGAAATGGTAGTATTAGCTCTACAGTGCACTTGATGGTGTGTAGGCTTGGGTATGGCTCTACCACACAAATGCAATGTCTGACATCATTTGCACCCTGTTCCCATTCAGCTCACTCCTGTGGAGCAACTTCATCCTTTACTGTGCTTGAAAGAAACTTTAACCTAAAACAGTACAGCGTAGTTTCCAGGTTTTCTTACACTTTCTGTGGTGGTTATAGTCCATGGGCCAGGACCCCAAATTTTACATATTGGTACTTTGGTATTTTTCAAAAGTAGAAGACCTGTGGTATATATTTTAATGTGATAGCCATTCTGGTATGGTAGCTTTATACCGGATATCAGCCTTATTTAAGACATGAAATTTCTGAATCATTTAGATGGTGATAGGTTTGAAGGTTGATAGCCGGTAGAAAGCTACCAAATACATGTACCAGAATGGTCATCACATCAAAATATATACCACAGGCCCATGAACTAAGAAATTTAAAATGTTAGCTAAAGAGAGGAGGAAAAAATAGTGACAATTGTGCAGCAACCTGAGATGTGTGGGTCATTAGTTAAGGGCTCAGCACCTTGCTCTGCTTGAAGTTACCTACTTTCTGGTTAGGATGCAAAGGCCTGGGATCAGCGTTCCCGCCAGGTTCTTGAAAGTATGCGTCCAAATATTGGGGAGGGGGGTAATGAGCGCCGGAGGCGCGAGACGAGCGCCGGAGGCGCGAGACGAGCGCCGCAGGCGCTCGCTTTCTAGGGGGGTCCGGGGGTGTTGACCGCCGAAAAGAGGCACAAGACATCGTCACGGAAAAACTTGATAGTTCAGCCGCAATCTGTCCAATCAGGCAAAATAAGGTGTTGTACAAATCAGGACAAGATGGCAAAGGAAGTGCAGTTTATTAGACGAAATATTCATATGAGAGGAAGGAGATTCATCGAGTTAAAGTTGACCGATTTTCCCAGGATTTCCTATGGGTTTCGCCATTGCTAGCAAGCCAAAATACGCACCATATGGGGGTTTCGAGGTGTCCGTTATATAGGGCGAGGCTCGACTGTTTCCGGGTCACACTGGCAGTAATACGGCAGTGGGCGATAGCATGATTTTAGCAACCTCAACCAGCGGTTTCCTGTTAGCCTGGTATCCAGCCGTAATATAGTTATATTACGGCTGGATACCAGGCTAGTTTCCTGTTGATATAGCCGTACGGTTATCCTCAAGTATGCTGTATACGTTCAGTCCATGAACAAAGAGAGCAAGGAGCGGTTAATGAGGAGCGGTTACTTTAGTCAAGATATAACGTCCTTGGTTACATGAGGTAACAACAGTTACTCCTTCCAAACCAAAGGCATCTACACTACGGCTGTGCACTTCTATGGAATTCGAAGTAACAATAAATTGTACGCTATGCAGACCGGCCATTTGGTACAGATAGAAGTTTTTGTGTCATAAATTATTCTACGGGCAAGGTAAGGCTAAATGTTGAAATAATGCGCTATTGTGAAACAAATAGACACTAGATGACTGGAAGTTAGATTATACATACTAGTAAAAAGTTTACGGTTGCCTTTGCTCGACTAGTTGTGTGGGAGATAAAAAACTATGTCAAACCTATCGGACAGCTCATTTCAAAGTGTATACGCAACCTAACTGAGGATGACAAACCAGCCAAAGACACACTTGAGAACTGCGCCTTTAAAGTGTATAGTAACTAACTGGGGTGTAAACTTACATACTAAAGAAGAAAACTTAAAAAGGAAGCCTTTTTCTAAAACAAAAGATTGTCAAGCCCCTGACTCACCTAACAACTCCGTTCTGTAAGTGTATACTAACCGTGAGAGAACGACGAGAAATCTTTTAAGGAAATCTTTTTCTGAAAGAAAAGTGCGTCATGCCCATGACACACCTACGAACTACACTCTCTATTTGTATATTAACAGAGTACGAAAAGAAATCTTTTAAGGAAACCTTTTTCTAAAAGAAAAATGCGTCATGCCCATGACACATTTAAGAATTGCGCTCTCCAAATGTATACTAACAGAGAATGAAGAAAAATAGTTTAAGGAAATCCTTCTCTTTTATAAAAGAAAAGTGCGTCATGCCATGACACACGTAAGAATTGCGCTCTCTAAGTGTATACTAACAGAGAACGAAGAGAAATATTTGAAAGAAACTTTTTCCTTTTATCAAAGAAAAGTGCGTCATGCCATGACACACTTAAGAATTGCGCTCTCTAAGTGTATACTAACAGAGAACGAAGAGAAATGTTTGAAAGAAACTTTTCTCTTTTATGAAAGAAAAGTGCATCATGCCATGACACATTTAAGAATTGCGCTCTCTAAGTGTATACTAACAGAGAACGAAGAGAAATATTTGAAAGGAACTTTTCTCTTTTATTAAAGAAAAGTGCGTCATGCCATGATACACTTAAGAATTGCGCTCTCTAAGTGTATACTAACAGACAACGAAGAGAAATCTTTGAAAGAAACTTTTCTCTTTTATTAAAGAAAAGTACGTCATGCCATGATACACGTAAGAATTGCGCTCTCTAAGTGTATACTAAGAGAAAACGAAAAGAAGTCTTTTGAAAGAAACTTTTCTCTTTTATCAAAGAAAAGTGCGTCATGCCATGATACACGTAAGAATTGCGCTCTCTAAGTGTATACTAACAGAGAACGAAGAAAAATATTTGAAAGAAACTTTTCTCTTTTATCAAAGAAAAGTGCGTCATGCCATGACACACTTAAGAATTGTGCTCTCTAAGTGTATACTAACAGAGAACGAAGAGAAATATTTGAAAGAAACTTTTCTCTTTTATCAAAGAAAAGTGCGTTATGCTTAAGAATTGCGCTCTCTAAGTGTATACTAACAGAGAACGAAAAGAAGTATTTGAAAGAAACTTTTCTCTTTTATCAAAGAAAAGTGCGTCATGCCATGACACACTTAAGAATTGCGCTCTCTAAGTGTATACTAAGAGAAAACGAAAAGAAATCTTTTGAAAGAAACTTTTCTCTTTTATCAAAGAAAAGTGCGTCATGCCATGATACACGTAAGAATTGCGCTCTCTAAGTGTATACTAACAGAGAACGAAGAGAAATATTTGAAAGAAAATTTCCTCTTTTATGAAAGAAAAGTGCGTCATGCCATGACACACTTAAGAATTGCGCTCTCTAAGTGTATACTAACAGAAAACGAAGAGAAATCTTTTAAGGAAACTTTTTTTTGAAAGAAAAGTGCGTCATGCCATGATACACCTAAGAATTGCGCTAAGTGTATACTAACAGAAAACAAAGAGAAATCTTTTAAGGAAACTTTTGTCTAAAACAAAAGTGCGCCATACCTATGACACACTTACGAATTGCGCTCTCTAAGTGTATACTAACAGAAAACAAAGAGAAATCTGTTAAGGAAACTTTTTTCTGAAAGAAAAGTGCGTCATGCCCATGATACACCTAAGAATTGCGCTCTCTTTTTGTATCAGAGTACGAAAAGAAATCTTTTAAGGAAATCTTTTTCTGAAAGAAAAAAAAGGTCAAGCCCTGACACACCTAACAACTGCGTTCTGTAAGTGTACACTATCAGAAAACGAAAAGAAATCTTTTAAGAAAACATTTTCCTTTCTCTGAAAGAAAAGTGCGTCATTTCTATGACACACTTAAGAATTGCGCTCTGTAAGTGTATGCTAACAGAGAGCAAAGAGAATTCTATCAAGGAAACTTTTCTAAAAGAAAAGTGCGTCATGCCCATGACACATTTAAGAATTGCGCTCTCTATTTGTATATTACAGAGTACGAAAAGAAATCTTTAAAGGAAACATTTTTCTGAAAGAAAAGTGCGTCATACACATGACACACTTAAGAATTGCGCTCTCTTTTTGTATACTAACAGATTACGAAGGGAAATCTTTAAAGGAAACCTTTTTCTGAAAGAAAAGAAGGTCACGCCCATAACACACCTAAGAATTGCGCTCTCTATTTGTATATTAAGAGAGTACGAAAAGAAATCTTTTAAGGAAACTTTTTTCTAAAACTGGCAAAAACGTTATCAGGCTAGGGCAAAGTTGCATGGTATGTCAGGTGCTGACCGCAGACTCCCTTGAAATAAGCCTGTTTGTTTAACCGTCAGACAGCAGATTCTCAGTGTGAACCAAGGCTCACAGTTTGATAAGGTCCTTGGCCACATCAAGTAAATAGTCCATTTCTGAACTCAGCTGAACCTCCTTGCTTCCAACGATACTGAGTCAGGACACGCGGACTCCACGGCTACGCGTTCTGGTATGACCTCTCTGTTGCGACCCGGAAGTATACTGGATATACTGGAAAGCGGTAGCCCAGAAACCCCCATGCAGTACGAAATCGTCGCCGAAATCAGGCATTTCACGGCAGTTTGAAGGCCAACTTTAGCTCTTGAAATCTCACCGTAACATAATATCTAAAAGTTCAAATGCACTGTATGTGATAGATCAACTTGTCAGGATCACGTAGATACCTTTTATAGCATAATCTGGCGAATATTATCTTTTCTATCGAGTTTTTCCGTGATGATGTCTTGTGCCTCTTTTCGGCGGTCAACAGGGGGCATGCTCCCCCGGGAAAATTTGGATTTTCAAACCCTCTAAAACACAATTTCCTGCAATTTGAGAGGAAAATCATGCGCTTGAGATTGGATGTCGGTTGCCTCTTTTACCCCCGTTATTCAGTAATCGAGCGACGACCGCCCTCTCGAACCCCCAAAATACGTTATATGAAAAAAAAAAAAACTATAAGCACAGGGAATCAGCCTTCCGTGATCTGGCCAGGGTATAATTTGTCCAGACATGAAAATTTTTGATGCTTCGCAACAGGGCTCTAGCCAGTTCGTCAGCCCATGGAAACATTTTGCCAATTTTTTCCGCCATTGAATAAAAAAAGGTCTAACGTTACCGAGTCGTGCGATCGATGTTGCGCCCTCCCGCATCAAATAGTTTTCCGAGACGATAAAATAACGACACCATCACGCACATTTTGTGTTTTTTTTTCTATTTTTCCCGATGATTTTACTCAAAATTTTCGTATCGGTGGGGTTTTACAAGGCCGTGCCGTCATTTTCCACGAGCGTGCGACCTCAGGTAACCCCGTTTTCGGCGTGAAATCTTTGGCTGGATTTCTTTTTAAATAGACCAAGAACGTTATACATTACTCGAAGGAGGACGATATGCTGCCTCTTTGGTAGTGATCAGTGCCGGTGTAGCCTTGAAGCAGTAGCCAGAAAGACGTCCCAACGTGCTGGGCGTTGCGATCTACGATCCGTCTGGGGAGGGGGGCGTGCCGCGCCATGTGCCACGGAGGCCAGTGCCAGTGCACAGCCGACTCGATCGACGCTTGACGACAATATTACGGCCCCTTTTCTGCCACAAATTTTGTCTTTTTGAAACATAAGAAATTTTGCAAATAACAAATAAAGTGTACAGTTTTGCATTCTTCACTTATTTACCGCGCACCGCTTTTTTAACTTGGATAAATGGGGAAACTTTAATAGTAAATTGTTAGCAGCTAGGGAAGAAACTTGCCAGGCGACACGGTCGGCTACCAATATCACAAAACAACGTCACGTGCGCCTAATACTCCGTAACTTTTGTTTTTTTTCCCGGTGACCAATGACAGAGTACAACATTACATTTATCAAACGCTGATTGGTTATTAAGATGATTGGATTTGGACCTGGTGGCCAATCTAGACTGCTTGGCGCCGGTGGCCTGTTGCCAAAGATACCGACTGCCAATCAATTGCCCACAGCGTGAGAACTTTTGTTGAGATGTGCAACACTCGCGCAGAACAGTTTGTTTGTTCAATAATAATATACTAGTATTAACCACAAATCTTTAACAAATACGTGAAAATGAGGATAAGTAAGTATCATGTTAAAATCAGAATATAAAATCTATATAAGATTTCTTCCAGACGAGTGTTAGAGAATGCTGACTGTCAGATGTATGTCACGGACTACAAAAAATTACATTGCGCAACGGACAGCTCAGACTGGCGCGTGGCTGGGTGTGTCGCACATGGGTCCGCTAGTTGTAAAACGTGCCGCGCTCCGCCCCATGCCCAGACTACTGGGATGACCGGAAAGTGAACAATTTGAAGTATAAATTGTAAAGGTAGGATTCCTTCTTATAAACACAGATTTTTTGAAAGATTCCAGATACATTTTGTACACTGGTGGTACAGGTCAGCCTTTCTTTCAGATTTTTTTATGGACGCATTCAGCCGAGCCGAATGCGTCTTTCCAGAAAAAAATGCGTCCAAAGACGTAAAGACGTATGCCTGGCGGGAACGCTGCCTGGGATACTTCACCAATCATTTCCACAAATTAAATGTATTAGTAGATTTCATAGCATGGGGAACACAAGAATTGACCCACTCAGCTCTGGTAACAGTTCTAACATTTTCCTTATTCATGACATGTTTGCAAAAAGGAATTGATGACCTCACTAATTTGAATTGTGGTGGACAGTCACAAAAGGCTTTGTAAATTATGATCATACCCCAAAATCCTTATCGGTCTCATTGTTTCCAGGTGAGGCCAATATCATATTGAACCCCCCTTTTATCTACCACTACTTCCTATGAGACTAGACCATTTGTAACCTTAAGTGGAAAAGAACATTACTGTGGATGACATGGCAGTGATCTGGGACGCTATTATGTCTGTGCTGTGGACAAGCTGGCTTCCTTTTAGGCCCAATGGTGCTAATGTCATTCTTCAATTGTTGTCCAGTTTTAAAAGGCTGATGATTTAGAAGTCTGGCAGACTAACCTACATGTACATGCGTATACAAACTAAGGCATAATACAAACTGTATAATGTATTCTAGTGGCTGCCTACAAAACTGCTGATTACAAGACCATTTTCATGAAGTTTGATGTAGTCTGTTTATCTCACACCTACTCTGACTTTTATTTCCATGTGCTCAAGACTTAGTATTACAAGTCATCTAAGCCTAGAGTTACACATGATTGTGCTTATAGACAGAACACATATACATGTAACATTTGAGCAAAGACCTTAGAGATATAATAACTTACAATATCATACCCGAATCCAGCATACTTCTCACTGGATGAATTTTTCTTACCTTTGTACAAATATGTTTTCCATTTCAAAGTAATATTTTTATATGATTGAGCACACAAAAGTGCCAAAAATTTGAACTTTACATGACATGACATTTTGACTCACCAGTAGTATATAATGTTATACCAGCATACATGTACATATACCATCAACATTCCTAGCCAACATCCTGCAAAGGGTAACAGGTTGCCCATACCCCATATTACATTACAAAGTCTACATCAAAGATTCTTGTTCCATTGGGAAGTATGTCGGGCAGCATCGCATTGCGATTGAAACCTTGTTCAGAGGTTTCCTTTCATTCTGGCTGCAACATTTCCTTTGGATGTGTCACAAGGGAATAAATTTAGCAGCACATAGTGCTTAGAGTGAATTGAAAGGGAGCACTACACAGGCGTTATTTACACGCATATAGAAGTGAGTTACAAACTCAATTTTAACATGAAGGCAAAGGCATTACAGCATACAAGGCCTGGTACTTTTAGATGGATCCATCGCAGGCTAAAAGGGTCGAGAACTTCTGTATCAATGCAAAGTAAAGTACATGTAGCTTTACATGGCATGCATTGAGTATCATATAGCACATACAGAATGTACATGTATGTAGCATGTATTACAGGCATATTGAGCCCATATCTTGTTTGGAGCTCGACTCTTCGAGGATAAGAATTTTGCCTCTACATTATTCTATAATTACCCAGGGCAAAGGGTGTGAGTACTGTGTAAAATTTATTCTCAGATCTACATATACATGTATGTCTGAGGGCTGTCTCCAGATTTTACTTATTTTCCATCCCAGCTGTTGTTTTGGAGCCCTTGTTGTTGATTTTTGTTGTTAAATGTGTCATTCTAAGCTAAGGAAAAAGCCTTTTCAGCAATTTCACGTCAGGAAGTTGATATTTTTTTCATGGCTGGTGAAAATTTTGCCCAACAAATGCATATCCGTTCCAGGATGTAAAGACTGGTCCTGGACACAGGACAAGATTGTGTATATCTATCTGATATCATAGTCCAATTTGTATATAACTACTTTGACATTCGGACCAATAGGCAAACGGTCAAATCTTTTTCCAACCATCCATAATAATGGGCAGGAATTGACCCTTACCACAGGGTCATTTGTCATCATAGTGGCAAATTATCCTCCATTTAGGGCTGATTCAGAAACAGAGTGTCAGGGAGGTGGGCAATATATCATCCACTATACAGTCTCATGTTATCAAGGAAATTATCTTATTCCAAACAATATTTTGCTCCTGGAGAAATCAGTTAATTCATATACGGATACTTGAAAGTATATGATAAGTAAGCAAACTGAGAATAGTAATAATATTCTTGTTTGGTTGGCTAACAGCCTGCAAGCACATTGTAGCCATTGAAACATACTTAATTGCATACTTGGTGTTAAAACATAATAAGGCAATGAAGGTTAAGCGATACAAAATAGAACAATCACATTACGTTCATAAAGTAATTCAGTACATTCAACATGATGTTCCACTGCCAGAGACTGCAATGAGCAAAATGTAATGTGAAATATGTAATTCTGTCCCTGAAAAATGTTTTTAGGCTAGTTTTGAATTCCTTTGAAATCTTAGCTGACATTTTGGCCTTTGGTCATTAAAGGAAATATTGTAGCTGCCAATCTCATAGATTTGCAGTGCTGTTTAAGGTGGTTTTGAGCAGCAACTTCTGACTTTGAATGCATTTGTAATCCATTTTCATTACATCCACAGGTGCATGGACAGCAAAGCCTATTGACTTGTTAAAGTGATTTCCCTGCCAGGCTGATGGGGTCACTACGCAGCACCAGGTCTCAAGATGTGGTCGGGCACGAATCAAAAACATGCCTGGGCTGTTCCAAGATAGTTCATGGGAGGATAAGAAACTTGTCACCATCAAAGCCTTTTTAACGTATAGATTTTTACTTTTCCATGGACTAAGCAACACGATCATAGACGTTTTCTTGGAAGTCCCCGTCAGAATATTTGCATGAAAGCCCACATTAAGAGACCTACTGCACATTGTACTCATGCAAATACATTTTGTAACTGCATTGATGACATAGAACCTTTCGAGGTGAAATTCCAGGACATCTTATTAACGTTAGAAAGGAAAGGAAAGTTATTTCATCAGCAATATTTTCAGCACCATGGAAAGACCCCACAATTCTGTTGACGTACATTTACAGTGGAAACCAGCTATTTGCAATACACTTTGGTGCAAAAATCGGCTAGTTGCAAAGAATTCTGAAATCCAAAACCATTTCCCATTAACACCATTGTTCGCAGCACCCCATATTTGCAAAGCCAAAATCGGCTTATCAGGGGAAAAAATTCAAAATGCAACACATGTCGCACCAAGAATACTCATTTGAGCCCAGCTTTCTCTGAAAAATCTAACAAGCCATTTTAAATGTAATCTCTTTTCTTAGAGGTATGTAGGGTGACTTAAACCATACTTCTCCTTGAACTAGAGAAGGCTTCCTAGACTTGCACCCACATTGCAAAGTTAAACATATTTTGGGTAAGGCGTCAACAACAGTGACCCCCGTTGAACAAAGTTCTTCAAGGTCTCCTGCAAGATGACCTGAGTGTTCCGAAGCATAATCCTGGACCACCAAGGTATTTGTAACACAAGGATAAGCAGGTAGAAGTAAATGGAACTTTTCAAGCATAAAGTCACATGCTTGAGGCAAAATGGTTGCCACCAAGCCCTTGAATTTCTTATATCGTCAGAAGGGACCAGCCATTTTTGCTGGACGCATTTGAAGCACCCTTTGGAGCCATAATGTAGGGATCAATTGCAGAATGCAAGGGCAGGATGAAATAAGACTCTGATATACATTTCTAATGCCCTACCCAAGACATTAACTGGATATATCTTGACATACTGTCTGCGAACAAACAGGCAGACAAGGTGTCTGAGACTCTAAGACTATATCAAGAGACATCCCATCATTTGAGGCTAAAGGGATAATTAAGACTGCTCTTTGTACGCTGCAAACATGAAGAAACAAGCTAACTTCAGGCAGACAACTATTAAACTTGACGATGTGATCAGTCATTTGATCTCCATGAAAGTAAAGTAGAGTAGGCAGAGATGTAATCAAAAGCTATTTCATCTGAAACTGCTGGTTGGTTAGGTTTACGTTTATGTTGGGTGGGTTAGCCAGCTTGGAACAATTTCATACATGATGACTATCTAAAATGAAAGGAAGAGGTATCCAATAACGTTTCTAATGCCCAGGTGAACATTTTGAAAGGAATAGCCCCGGGAGCAATATAGGCCTAGGCAGTGAATAATAGTAGGTAGAGCTTGGAGCTTAGGTTTTCCTTGTCAAAAGCAGAAGTTCACCAAAGTTTACCACTGATTATCTTTTATAAGTGTGATTTATTAGTGTTTCACTGCAGGAGTTCTTGGCATAACAAGCTAAAAGCTAAGCAGGTTGCTTTAAGAATTCCATGCAAATGTCAGGGTCTTTAAAATGCATTCACCCAAGGACGTTTCAAGCAGTGACCTTCCAATACCCTGTTTCAAATTCCACTTAGGATGCCGACAGTGCAGTTATTGTGTCCTTCCTCTCTGCACAGCACAAAAGGTCTTACAAAAACATCCAGTCTTTACTTGTGAGCTGTTCAAATCACCCTTGACAAAGAGTCCATATGTTACATTTTCACAGCACGACAAGACCCTGGCAATGCAGAGCTACAGAATAATTTTCATGCCTACTCTATTGTTGACTATTTTAACATGTTATCAACTTTAAAAGAAAGAGAGATAAAATCAGGAAAAATTGAAACCTTGCTCGTGCTGCTAATAATGAGATCTCATAATTCCATCAAATCTGTGACCTTTACATTTGTTTTTAATGTTACAACAAAAATTAGGTCAACTCCATAAATCACTATAGAACTAAACTGCATCAAATGTTATCTATAAGCATGTCATTGAGATACAGAAGCAACATGTTATAGAATCATGGGCAACAGATATCATGTGGTGACCCACCTCACTGTCTTTTTAAATAGGCTAAGTTTCACATTTATGCTATGTCCTTTGCCGGAAAGGCAATGCATTCAATTTGATAATGTTCAAATTTGAAAATATATGTTTTGTGACGAAAATAGATTGCAGCAAGTGGAAAAGGTAGTGTGAAAGTTCTAAATTGCATCATAACCCTTTCCTCAGCATTTTGAACAAAATGTTAACTTGATGATCAGCAAATTCGAGCATTTGTTAGGCCTTGCATTGGTCTGAAAGGAGTTGGACTGGAAAATAGGCAGGCCACTTGTTTGCGAGAGCACTAGATTTTTCACAAAAATATGTTACTGCATGTAGACTCAATCAAACAGCTTAGCTGTCATCTCATGAACAAAATGCTGTATACAAAGGTGTATATTGTAGCTATCAAACAAAATTTCTGGTAAGAGCAAGAGCTGTCTACCACTCAAAGATCATAGCCGCAGCATGCCCAGAACTCGAGATATCAAACCAGGAAGTTCCACTGCAGTACCGTAACAGGTTGCTAGGGGGCCCAAAATCTAATCGTTTTCAGGTCTCATCAAGACCTACCCACAATAATACAATATCAATACCCGAAGACCCGAATATCAATACAATCCATCCAGGCATTCTCGAGTTATGCTGGTCTTATACAAACACACCCACCCACATACAAATGCTACCCAAACCATAACAATCTTAGCGAAGGTAATAAACCCATCCTAGTAGGAAATTTCATATTGCAAAGACATCAAAGGCTTTAAAAATACATTTAGTCTGTGGCTATAGCTTGAGTGCCTTGAATAGAATAGAATACTATAACCAGTTCTTCTGTTTGCTGTCTCTCTCTCACCAAATAAGGCTTGAATCTTTGCTACAAGCTGGAATCAACGTCACCAATCAGCTCTCACAATTATACATGGCTCAGCACTCCCCCTTACATGTACCTAACTCTCTTTGGAGCTTGTCGACATCCTGTTGTTTTTGTAATTTAGATTAGACCATTAACTAAAAACATGTTGTTTTCATCATTTGGTTTCCAGGAATATCCTATGATGCTTCCATTCATTTCCAACTATGAGGAGTAGATTCAGTATTTTAAAGTTGTAGTAACAATTGATTATCTGATAGTGATTAAATGTAAGTCACAATGTGAGAAAAGATATAGATTCTGTTACATGTTCTAGTGCATTGTATACCTATCTATGCAAATAGGTATGCAATGATATGCCTTAACTTGCATTTTCTATAAACAGGCTCATTTTTAAACCATTAAACAGCCAAGAAAAGACAGGTTCACAATATCTGTTACTTGCTCACCTTAGAATATTTTTTTCATAGCCAAAAAAGTATTAAAGAATCGTTGTCATATTTACCAAGACCACGGGCTGGCTTTCAGTACAGGTGTTTTGGGTACGCCCCACGGCATGGCTGTTTCTCTCGGTCTGCAGGCAGCGTTTCTCCTCGTGTTAATAGCCTACTACTGCCTGGGTCACCTCTGCGCACAGCTGCATATACATGTGGAATCCTTTCCGGACCGGTGCAGTAATACTCACTGACACTTTTGCACTCTCAATCCTCCTTTTTAATGCACCTGAGCTCCCTACGGCTTCGTGAGCACGACTCCACTTCCCACAGCCAGCATGCGAATTGTGAGAAGTGACAGAATTGTGAGAAGCGACACAGTGTGAACCAGTAAACTGGACACCAGACGTACTTTGAAGAGTGCTCCACAAACAGTGGATTTAGGCAAATCCTACTCTCTCTAATGCAGGCAACAAGAGGGCACATCCCCTCCACTTGGAGTATAATGATGTTGGACAATTCACCTGAATCATTTCCCAAACTGTTAGTAGTGTTACATTCATGAAACGACCAACCTCAGCTGATTAATTTCAAATAAAACAGAGCCAATGGGAACCACAGATGTGAGAGAAACCTTATTAAGCCTGGTTGCCATGAACACCACAGGCCATATGGGCCACACCACATCAATATGCTGCTTCTCATATATATATTTCAGCCTTTTGAACTAAAAATATGCAAATGATGAAAATATTGGCATCACAGTTTTTAATAGCTTGATCACTAAATATACACACATGTGTTGTCAAAAATAGTGCAACATGTAAACAAACAGTGCCTATTTCCTGGACAAAATGTGGCTAGAAAACTAATGCTGCTACACCATAGTTAAGAGTTCCAATCCCAGTGTGCTTTCAAATTGCTCCTTTCTCAGCTGCAACTTTGTCTCTGGGAACAATAAACAGCTAGTTTATCTATTGGGTGACCTACTGGAATATATTACATTGTTGTCAAAATCATGGCATTTAGGGATATCAATTTTCAAATCACAATATTTTCAAAACATTGCAGCTTGAAACTACAGTATCCCAAACTACCTTCAAGTTGTTTTAAAAACAACGAATATAGGTAACCCCATGGATAAAGAGCTAAGTGTTACGTGAAAAGTTCAATCTACATTGTATCTGTTGTATCTAACCTTAATTCTATGAACCTTAGAGCAGTCAACTACAAAGAGGCCTTAGGTTTTTGCTGTATGGTGGTTATAACTGTATAAAATATAATTCTTACCAGATATTTGCAATTATTTTTCAAAGAACATCATAAAAATCCTTTAGTTTCAATTTCCTGTTTGGTTGGAGCAAGGACGTTATATAAAGACGTCCTTGGTTGGGGGGCAATCCTGAGAGCGTTTGATGATGTCTTATGATAATTCATGTATGCAGAATGAGGGTAATTGAATATGGAGGATCTGCAAAAGATTGAAGCTGGCGCAAATTACACACCTGAACCAAGGAACTACATTTTGTACCTTTCTGTCTTTTCCTTGAGTTCCTTCTTAAAGAAATATTTGGTGAGACATTTTTTGTTTTATGTAAGATCTAAGACAACATTTTTTTCTTAGAAATAATAACTGCAAATGTTACATTATAGAAAGCAGACAAGTGATTGAATCAGCTTTCCTGAGTGGAAGCAACTCAGACATTAACTCTGTTTATTCAACAAAATGTATAAGAACTTCATCAGTACCAGAGAATGCATCCAAGAGAAGCTCATTTTCAGTAGTCATTACCACATTTTTTTTTCAGCAGCAAACATAAAGAACAGGCTGTGCCCATGATGGTATTAGAAATGACTTCCTAACTGCATCCACATGGCATTTCTTGTTATTTTTTTAGATAAATGACAATCTTGGGGAACCCTAAAACTGATGCGACCGTGCCAATAAGAAAAAAGTTGCCTTCATCTTGAGATCTAACGTTAAGTAGTCAGGAAGACGAAAACACACAGAGTATGATATAAAGTATACACGTAATACATGTACATGTAGATTCTTCATTTCTGTTCCAGACCTTTATATCTTAATTCTTCTTTGACTTTGGTATTGACTTTGGCATTCGACAAAATCAGCATCCCTTTCCCGATAGTTTTTGGCAACTTATTTTTTTTTGTATGTACTTCCTTTGCAGCAGCTTTGTATGATTCACAGCTGTATCTTCAAAACTTTCTTTTTTATGAAAAGGACAAAAATTGGTGCCCGCAAGGATGTTACCAATATAACCAAATCAACATGGCCTTCTGATAAACCAAGGAGGTATTAAAGATATAAGGATGTAGAATACAGGAAGCAGCTTAACCTTTGCAGAAAGATAGCAGGGGATTCAGACTGAGCACAGCTAATGCCATGGGGCATGTGGGTTAGGTTAATGTAAACAACCATGAAAATGTCAATTTGATTTTGAAAACTTACATGCAAAGCATGTAAACAAGATGTGAGAAACTGATTTCAAAATAGAATCATAATGATTTGTGATGATATTGGATAGGATGATCCAGTTAATAACTTTACCAGTGAGGTTGTGTTTCAGTTTGTTGGTTCAATTGGTCTAGCTGTTTGTTGGTTGGTTGGTTGGTTCTTTGGTTTGTGAAAGAATCCATGGATAGGCTATTTTTAGTATGTGGTTACTATGTACTAGACCTTGACCTAATAATGGAACAACTATTGGATATTGGGTGACTCAAGCGGTCTCCTTTGGAACAGCAGTTACAGTAATGTTGTTTCTATCACCCGCAGGACAGAAGTGAGGAAACTCTGAGAATTTTTCATAATTCTAATTTGTTCTTTGGTAATTTATGAACTCAAGGTAAGCACAGTTAACAGTAAAATTGTAAAATTTAGGATGCCATTCGAATACTTAAGGTGCAATGGTGAGATGCATATGCCAGTGACAACTGCAGTTTGCTGATAATATGACAGAGGCTCTCGTTGTACTGCATAAAATTCTGTAATGCCCAACAAGTCAATTGACTAGTCTTGAACAAGGTTGTCCCTTTTGACAGGTTTGTCTGTAATGTTATGTGCAAATGACATGGGTGCCTGTACTACTTCAATTTAAAACAAGATGCACCGAACCTCTTTTGATTTTTCTCTCACAATATTCAAGCGTCAAACCTTTGCTCATATGAGTACCCAGCACCCTTACTGAGAAGAGTAAGATTGACCAGGTGTGCTTTATATATATTTGTCAAAATGCAAACCATAGCAAAGCTGCCTTGTATCAGTTAAGCTACTTGAAAAAAAACACACTCAATTGAGGATGACTGCTTTTAAATTGTGCAAATTCAACTTAGATCAGTTACGTTATATGAAAGTTGATTTTCATAAATATCTTATTGGGATTTAGAGAAGACTTAGTGTAACATACATGCGCATAATTCCACCAGGTGCCATTATACTGCCACCTCAAAAAACGTTGTTATAGAGGCCTTCTCAAGAATGTCTTCAACACCTAAATATCTGAATTGAGGATATCTAAAATTTGGTGTTCAAGACAATCTTGGGAAGACCTCTATACTTAGTCTAACGTTTTTTCAGGTGGGTGGCAGTATTATAGCACCTGGTGGAATTATAACAGTCGATGTTACAATGAAAGTCCAAAATGTGTGGAGAAACATGATCTCTGACAAGATCAAAACTCTTGACCTCTAAGACTCCGTTGTACTGCAGGTATCGCATCTTGTGACCTTGGAATTGTTCCACAAATCTTTCAATCCAGGGAGTACATAATCCCTGAGTACTGCAAACATGTGAACTGCATTTATCGATATTATATAACGTTGCTACATTTACCATTGTATATACAACATGTATAATGTTAGTCAAATTTCATATGAGATGTGTTGAAACTAGAGAGTCAATTTGATAGCATAGTCCCCTCATAAGCATGATTACAAAGTATGACACATGGTTGTGTCCAATACAATTGTGTATGGAGAAGGCACCGCCTGGCTTTGACAATGTGACGACCAATGAAAGTGCAAGCAGAGCCTATAGATTCTCCAAGACTTTTCTGAGGTTTTACACCATATAACGTTACATCGATGCCATGGGGAAGATAAGTACCTGTAAAGGTCATTACAAAGATCTGATAAAGGCAGTGGTAGTTACATAAAGATGAAGGATTGCTGAAGCTTACTAAGAATTTGTGACATGGAAAATCTTGAGATACGGCAATCTCTTGGCCCTGCATCGAGGGATATCATGTTTTTATTGGATGGACATACAACCTAGGGTTTTCAACCAACCAACCAAAGGTTATTACTAGAAAAAAAACTAAGTCTGTGATTTTTTAAAGATCAGAATGAAGTGCAAGTGCATAGTTAGAGGACACAGAATACCTTTTGTGCACCCAAAATTGAAGCTGTGTATGTGTGACTTGATGGGTGCATGTACATGTATCTGTGTAGGTTTACGCACAGTTTTACATTATGCTATGTTTATCATTTATGTACAGTCGAATCGTAACATAAGGGCCAGTTGGCCAATTTGAAAACTTTTGATGATCCCTTAGCTAGATATTTATGATAATAGTACATGTAAAATGGTAGGAAAATAAGGGTTGATAATCATTTGCAATTAAAGTGAGTGCAAGAAATGGCGCACAATGACTGCCTGTGGGATGAATCTGGCCTGGGCACATTCATCAAATTCCATAAACTGTTCTGTTACAGGTTTGACATCCAGATATAACAAATACTTCTAAAATGTATCCAGTTTCTAGAGTCACTATTGTCTTGCATATAGACTGTTATGTTCTTCCATCAATCCATTCAATAAACTTTCTTTCATTAAGATGCATTCAATCCTTATATCAATTAGTTTCTGTTGATATTCCACACATTTTTGTCACTCTGCCACATGTACATTTAAGTATTACTGAGTGCTACAGATTACAAGGAAATTGTCTTCTGCCACTTAGTCTGACACAGTACTAGCACTAGTGATTGGACTGATTATCTAAATGATGCTTTTAGATTGAAGGTGAGGAAGTATTAGTGATGAGGAAAATTCAATTAGACAAGATTTCCACAGATGATTATGTAGTTGACAGATGTTACATTTTATACGATGTAGACACATGAAATAAATCAACCTGGTTACAAGGTTCCCCAAAATACACCTACTGGCACTTATAAGCCCAAATTAAGATGCTTCATAAATCAAGTGAGTATTTTATAATAATCTATAGCACATAAACATCAAATGGTTGGATACAAGCAAAAAACTGATTCATAGAACTAATGTCAGGGTACTAAAAGCCCAATAATGTGGCCAACTACATGTATCTACAATTTGTTGGTGCATTAACATCCATTGTCATAATACCGTCATGTTTACTGCAATTTCTCAAGCAATACTAATTTGATGAATGATCAACGCATCATTTTCCCCAGTTACATGTTGCTGTTAAGGCTTACCTTTGCCACTTCTGTTGTGTATCTTTTTTTGTCTCTCTTGTCCTGCTAGACAATCCTTTTTTTATGTTTCTAAAATTTCTTCTTGTCAATAAAGTCAAATTTCAGTACAAGGATTTTGGTCTCCATAAAGTATCCAACTATATCAACTATATGTACATATTCTGGGGAAAATGCCGAAATGCTTGTAACATTACATTACATTTCATTTCCTTTCATGTTGTTTACAAGAGTAATAAGCACAAACACTCATTAGTATGTTTATGAAAATTAGCGTTACACATTAACTTGCGGATGTTTTAGATAATCATAAATGTTACTGACTTTGTGAGTTTCATTTAGGGTACTCCGTTCCCTACAATTTACCTACAATAATTAAATCCAGAGTGGGGAAATTCTGTCATTGCTAATGTGCATAAGATCTTAATTTCAAACTACACTTGTTCTCCTATTATCTCCAAGAAAGTTATTAATTGCAGTGTCACTCTCAGTCAACATATAACGTTACTATCATTGAAGGAAAAACTGCCGAGTGACTTATTTTTGTCTGGACTGTCTTGAATCCTAAGAAATTGCTGAAATGCTGTTGCTTTCTCTTATTTTGCAAAACATGTTGCAACATCACTACTTTCAGCACCAAGAACAGCATCAAGGCATCAACTAACAGATAAAGGTTTTGTTACAACTTTAAGACCTTATATCCGTACACAAAATAAACCGCTTACCAACAAGCTTTCGATCAGTCCTATGGTCCTTCTCAAGTTGAAATGGCCCAAAGCCTATGTCACACATCCGGACCGGAAGTGTGACGTGAGCAAAGGGTCAAAGGTGCTTGGCAGTCGGTATCGGCCCCCGTCTCGGTTGAGGAAAGATTGGTGGGCTCTGATGTAAATGGCCTCTTTTACTCCCCTGAGAAAGTAATCCTGTTCGGAATCAAGTATCCTCACATAGGCTTTGGGTCATTTCAACTTGATAAGGATCAGAGGACTGATCGAAAGCTTGTTGGTAAGCACTTTATTTCGGTATGGATATAAGTTTTAACATAATGTTGACTACCGTCACAGATGAACTTACATTCAAGATACAGGTTGTGCTCCTTTGCAACATCCTCAGTCTCTTTTCATCTGATGGTAGTGCATGTGATGGTAGTGTATTTTTCAGAAAAATAGTATGGTGGAAAGCATTTCAGCACCATGGAACATTCCAATACATTTTTACATGTAGCCTTGAAGCCATCTTACCTAACTATGCAAAGGCTTGGTTTTGTATTCCAACAGAAATTACTATCTAACCTAACTATGCATGCAGTTCCACTGTGCGAAAGGGTGTGATTTCCGGACAAAGTCGGAGTTGACATATTTTTGGACATGCTAAATATTCGGACTGTGTCCGGGCACGATGTTCAATATTTCCCATATCTGGAAATATCATGAGTCAGGAATTGTCTTGTTATGTATCCGGACAAATAAGACTTTCCTGTTTTTCAAGATACGCGCCATTGACGTTTCTTGCCTCCGAATACGTGATATGTTCTACATTCTTTACATATCCAAGGTCCATATATTTCGATAAGGAATACCCGGACAAATTAGGAGTTTGCACGAAGCATGATGTGCATTATTTCTGGGCCATTGTCAGATGACATTTTCAATTCATTATGTCTCAGAATATCATGAGTCATGAAATGTTTCAGCACATGCCCGGACGGATAGAATTTCCCGTTCTTCTGAATACGTGTCAGGGACGTTTCATGTTTTCGAATTCATACTATTTTCTTTTCTTTCCATTTACGAGACAGGTATTCCATGGATTAGTTTTAGGACAGATTCGGAGTTAGCATATTCTGACCGTTACCGATAAAGGTATTCTATACGTGAATTGTGAATCGGTGATTGTTTTATTGCGCATCTGAACAAATAAGACTGCAATTTTTTACCGAAATTTTCGCTCCTTCCGAATTCATATTCCGTTCCATTTACGATAGATGTCCAAAACAGAAACATTCCAGATAATAATAATAATGGTTTTATTTCACAGAAGCATTTCGCAGCCCTTAGGCTGAATTGCACACTCCTTTCACATAGTAATTGATTAATATACAGCTGGGTAAAATCCTATACATACAATTCACGGCCTTAAGTTTAAAAGTATTTTTAAATTCTATTGATATGATTAACAGCAATAGGATAATCTCAGCGTTTGTATTGCTTACTAATCTTAAACATTTTACATTGGTATTTGGTCGTCGATACAATACATGATCATTTAACAATACAATAACAATACAAGAATTAAAATTTGATGGGGTTTTCATTCACATATCAACTTATGCACCTGTCTACATATTGTTATTTAGCAAGGTAGTTAGATATGGAATTGGGCTGTTTCTGTAGCGCTCTGTGTGTACTGGCAATGTTACTAGTTGATTGTTTTGTCGCGTTACCCTACCGCTGACGTCTCCTCTACGCTTGGGAAGCCAGTGTCGGTACTCGTCTGAGGCGTACAGGCTCTTCGCGAACTTCAAACAAAGGGCATCCCGTCTATCATTGAGTTTCTCCAGGTTTAATACTTGACATGACAGTGAGTAACTGTGGTAGCTACTTCCCAGTATAATCCTGGTTGCACGCCTCTGTATGTTCTCAATTTTCTTCCGTTGTCCGTTTGTCAGACCTCCATGCCACACAGGGGCGGCATACTCTAAAACTGGGCGAACAAAGCACTTGTAGACGGTCAGCAAATCCTCCACTGGTAAGTTGAATTGTCGAAGTCTGCACAGCAAGTATAACCGTTGGTTCCCCTTCTTGGTCATTTCTGTAACTTGACTTTCCCAACCCAGGTTTGCTTGAAATATGACTCCCAAGCATTTTGCAATGGGCACTACCTCCAGCACATGTCCATTGATGGAAAGAGGGGGTGGTGGTGGAGGGTTGCGGGCAAAGCAGATGTGCACAGCCTTGCACTTAGAGGGGTTAAGTTTCATCTTGTTTTCCTCGGTCCAGCTTGACAGGTTATCCAGGTCGTTCTGCAGCTTAGATGGTTCGGATGTGCGCCTTGATTCGACGAGGTTCAAATCGTCAACAAATTTTATCAGTTTTCGGACAACTTAATGGTTAGCAAATTACTTTTCTTGTCATACATTAATCTGAGATTGTTTTGTTGGGTATCCTAAAAAAGGTTTCCTATCTTGTCAAATACACGTCATTAACGTTTTTGCTTCTGTATATGTGTTTTTATTCTACAACGAGTATGCCCGATGTCAATGTATGTTTACTCTTTAATTTTCTGGTAATTAAAGCTTAAGCTTCCATATACATGTGCAAATATACTGACATCGACATTTACAATCAAATGACACAGAAAACAATCTTTGCGATGGTAACAATTATGAGTCAAGTATTATTGTGTCTTTGCATATCCGGACTATATCTTGAACAACATTCACTTAAAACACTCCACCCCAGCGGTGCAGTTTGGGATAGGTCCATATCCGGACAATATCTTGAACAAAGTTCAGTCAAAACACTCCACACCAGCGGTGCAGTTTGGGATAGGTCCATATCCGGACAATATCTTGAACAAAGTTCAGTCAAAACACTCCACCCCAGCGGTGCAGTTTGGGATAGGTCCATATCCGGACAATATCTTGACCAAATTTCAGTCAAAACACTCCACACCAGCGGTGCAGTTTGGGATAGGTCTATATCCGGACAATATCTTGAACAAAGTTCAGTCAAAACACTCCACACCAGCGGTGCAGTTTGGGATAGGTACATATCTGGACAATATCATGACAAAAAGTCACTCATGATATTAAACACCAGCGTTGCTGTGTGGGAATGGTCCATATCCGAACAATATCACGAGGCAACTTCACTCGTAAAGCGGTTATGCAAACTGTGCAAAGTGCCGAGCGTCGTTGCAGATAACAGCCTACACCGCGGCACCACGGCGTTTGCTGCTGTGTACAACTTTGAAACTGGTAAGTACATGATGCATTTATTCACAAAAATAATGCACAATGCCATGTGTTTCTGTGAAACAGGCATGATGGATGACACTAACTTGCTTGGAACCATCTGGAGGAGTCCTTAGGTAACAAGACTATATTAGGAAGTCACATGACTTGACTAGACCAATAGTAGACCAGCTGGTGACAGCAGTTAGGTTTGATACTAGATTTGAACCTTAGTTGCCGCTGCCGCTAGCCCCTACCGGACCAAGAAGTGAGTAGTGTAGCTCTCTAGTACATAGATTGTATATACATAGCAGTTAACCGTTCTTAGTTCCGTATATGTCTGTCAGCAATGTCTGTTATCCCTTCCTAGTGTTTTGTGTATTTAATAATTAGTAGTGTGATCTCTTTGTAAAGATTGTTGTATGATAGATCACTTCTCTTTCAGTTTGAACCCCCGCGTGTCATCCCCGGCTTGTTTACAAATTGCCCGTTCCATAGTTAGTTAAATTCTCATATCATTTTGTGCTGTAAGTGCTAACGGTTGCGTCTAAACTTTTCTGTCCTGTTGTTTTGGCTGGCTAAATCTTTAATAGAACCAAGGAGCAACTATAATCTCCTTGCTAGGACCAATGTGATTGTGTGCATATTCATTCCATTCGTTGTTTGGGGGTCCTTATCTGTGCCATCTGTGTGGCCCGCGCCCTTTGATGATAGCCGACTCCAGATTCCTGCCTTTGTCCCCGTCTTGCCCTGCTGTGATTTTTATGGCCGTGTTGTTTGAACAATTTTACATGTACCGTTCATGGGTTCGGGGCAGTTACTAGCCGTTTTTTTTTCCATTCCTGCCGCTGTCAGCCTCTGTTTCCCAATCGCCTGTCCTGCCATGCCGACGACCGAGGCCTACCTCCTGGTAACACTTAGGACAGTCTGTGCCCGGTGCTGTTGTATCCTGCCAGAACTGTTTCTACTCTGATGACGGACAGTGCCTGGACTATGCAATGGAGCGGACTGTCCTCGAGACGTGCCGTCGATATTGCGGGGTCTTGCCAGAGCATCTTCTGTCTCCAATGATCGTCCACTACCACAAAGACGCAGAAGAGGGCGCCCCGGACGATGATTCCACAGTCAACACGATACGGACTTATAGAGGACTTGAAAATGGACTGTCGTACTGATTTAGTAATGACATTTTTGTCCTACGAATATTGATTGTATGGTATATAACGTTAGACTTGTGTCGGATACTGTACATTTGATATTGTACATTTAAACTGATCAGTTTTGTTATGATGTTATTGACTTGGGCTTGATATTATTGGACCTGACAGTGAACTGTTTAACTTTGGCTTCGTTCGAGCTTCACTTTTTGTGAAGACCAATGAGGTTGTA
>NC_049991.1:14491078-14523062 GCF_000003815.2 Branchiostoma floridae | reverse complement strand
TGTCGAATTGTCGCTAAAAAGGCGTGGGTAAAACTAGGTAAAAACGGACAGGAAACGTTAAATATTAAGTATTTAGCATGATCATAAAGTTACTGGATATTCTGAAATAATGTGTTGTACTGTTCCTATGATGTTTCAGTATATCTTAAGTTTATGCAACATTTCCGGGGCGTAATAGCCCCGAACGCGCTCAGAAAATATGAAATATTCGGAACGTGTTTTGTCTCCAAAGAGTCCTAGAACGTACCATTTCTTGGAATCCGGATATGCGACATGATTATATGGTCTATTCTTGACTCCTGAAATTATCCGGATTTATACGAAATATTCGGAACGTGATTTGTATCCAAAGAGTCCGAAAACGTTCCATTACTGGAAATCCGGATATGAGACGTAATTATTTGGTCCCGTTCCGGACTCCTGAAATTATCCGGATATATACGAAATATTCGGAACGTGTTTTGTCTCCAAAGAGTCCGAAAACGTTCCATTACTGGAAATCCGGATATGAGGCAGGAATTAAATGGTCCCGTTCCGGACTCCTGAAATTATCCGAAAACGTAGGGGAGTCATGTCAGATTTCGTCAATATATTGTCCGGATATATCCAGAAACGGTCCCGATCCGGATGTATACAAACATAGAAACGTCCGGAAATGACACCCTTTCGCACAGTGTTCCCCTACTATTGTATATTAACCCTCTCAGCACGAAAAGCCATTTTCGTGGCTTTCCCGTAAACCGCGAGAAGCCACGTACGGGGCTTCGTACGTCACGTTTTGGATTTTGAACTCCCTGCCCACCATCATGACGAATCCCACAACTAGAACGCTGGTAATTGTAAGAGAACCAATCAATCAGAAAACATACAGCATTTTGACTTCATTCAAACCTTATTTGAACGTAATCCAGACGCTAGATAATCATGAGTGCTTCAGGGGCCTCGTCGGCCGATAATGAAGATTTAGTGGAGGCTCCCACCAGCGGGGAAAGTGACGAACAACAAGGTAAACAACGGGGTTTTTTTGGTTGAATATTGGCTGTAGTCTCTTCATGCCAGGTTTGCGGTTTCGTACTGCTAATATCTAGCTGCATTTTACAGGTTTGCGATAGCAAAACCTGTTCTGTTTTACTTTTTTCAAATTTTTTTTTTTCAAATTTTTTTTTTTTAGATATTGTCAGAGCTTGTAGTTATACTTATGTGAACATATAAATGAAAGTGGTTGGAAGTTGTACTATTTTTTAAATAATATTACTACAATTTTTCCTCAACAAAACAACAATTTCACATGATAATACAACAATACAATTGTTCAACAACAAAACATGTGATTATTATAAACTATATTTTGGTTTTCTCCCCAGCATCCAGCAGTGACAACATCGATGAAGATGATGAGCAGTGTGAAGATGTTTGATGCCCATCACATAATACCAGCATTGCTCTTGTATTATAATGTATTTCTGTGTAGTTTCAGGATAAATAAAGTATGTTTTTGCCCCTGAATGGACTTTTTATTTTGTGAGACATGTTTTTGTTTTGTTTTGCATATTGTGTTTTTGTTTATTGTTATTACTATTACTACTATCTGATTGATGGTATGATGTTTATTTTGCTTTTATTGGAAAGGCCAGTCTGTGAGCTTTCCAGAAATATATAGTTTTCCTAGTCTACTCCTTACATAGCAGCTGTAATAATAATTAACAAAAAGTACTAATTGACACCTATATAGACTGAAATTATATGTCGTATATGGTATACAGGAAAAAATTTTATGACGTGCTGAGAGGGTTAATAACAACTGTGCAGAAGACAGACTGTTGCAATATTTCCAAACAAGAGTAAGCTAGCACACAATGTTCTTATCTGTTCTAATTCTAACATGAGAGTGTAAAGGATTTCAGCAATATTTTGTGTGATATAATCTCATAATTTTGCTGAGTAAAGTTCAGTCAATGACTCTTTGCAACCCAGTTTGCAATGACTACCAACTGCCTTTCTCTGTTAGATACAATATGTCATTCAACATACCAAATCTGAATCCAAGTATGCAATTTTGTTACTTTTCTTTCATTTTTTTCTGAACACTGCAAGTGCAAGTTGTTATTACGTTCTGAGCTCTGGATATTCATCTTTAAAGTTGACATTTCCAGTGGGATACAGTCATGATTCTGTAAATATTTCAACTCGCATAGCACATATTTTTGGCTACATGAAGCCCAGCTAGAAAATGTAAATTGTACTTGGATTTCTGAAAAATGAATCAATACTATATCATATGAGTACAGACATCTTCAGGTTAAGTTTCTGTACACATTGTATGTAACAGGGGCTACAAATCTAAAGAGACATATTACTGGATGAAGATATATTGCTCCCAAAGTTTTATGACAGCTGTTTCTTATATTCCTCACTCTGAGATGAAATGTCTTCCCAACATTGAAAGGAATATCAAGTGGCATGTACACAATCATAGGAAGTGTCAATATTTCCTGTTGAATTGTTACAAGTCTAAAGAGTTCACATGAAGTACACACCTAGGTAATCTTTGCTAGTAAATGCCCAGGGCAAAATCTGTGAGCTGTTACTCACGTGGTCCTTTCCTGACAGTATCACAGGTTTGCAGTGTCCTTACAGGGATTTTGTCTCCCAGGTTTACAAATGGAAGTAGCACCTCAGACAATGGTAATGATAGGCATCGCTTTTATCAAATCAGTGCATGCATGTTCCATCCTTATTGATGGCTACATGGTAAGTAAGATGGACATTTTATGCAGTGCAGGTGAAAATCTAGGTTGTAAAATTTGTTATCAAAACAGCCAGACATGGAATGGATGTAGCAGTACAGTACCAATTACTACAGGTAAACATACCATGATTGAGAAAGTCGCTTGTGAAAAAAGTTTAAAGTTTGTCAACTGCAAAGAAGTTGGTCTACGCGGTAAAAAAACATGGCGTTGCAATTACAAATGTATCTTTCTACTTCTTTGTGTTTCTATTTCTTGAAACAAGAAATCAAACACCTTCTACTTCCATGAAATATGTGGAGTTTTGATAAATTTCTTAATGCCACTGCTCCAGCCTTATTTTGCAATATAACAATTGATGCCCAGCATGTCCAAGGTCTCCTCGATGCGCCAAATTGAGGTCATTGACCTCACCAAGCAGGCCAGTTGTCTATGGACAGTACTTTCAGGAAAGGTAATTTTGGTACCTGAATATGTTGCCCAAAATTGCCAAGTATCTTCAAAGTTTGTAATTACAAATATACATGTACAATACAACTACCCATATACACAAATCGAACAGATCTAGAGTTTGATTCAAAAGGATCTTGAGTTATAGATATAAACACATAATATACACAACCAAAAACAATACCCCTGAATGTAGATGAACCTATTTCCTGGCTTTTAAGTAAGTACTGACCATCTAAAAGTAAAACTCTACTTTGAGAGATGTGCACTTTTTACAAAGAAGAATACTACAACCTCGGAAACATTGTAAAAATTCTTTTTTTTATTTTTAGCGCTCAGCTGTGGTTCAGATCCAGGGCTCGAAATACTACTTATTGTGCAGGTTAGTGCAGGTAAAATTGGAGCTATGCAGGTATTTCTGGTGTCCACCTGTACCTAACCTGTACTGGTCCATGTACTGGGTCTATACATAAATGTCATACATGTATAATGTAGGTGTATGTGGATTGTTATTAGCTGCATTGACTGTTACCACCTATAAAGTATAGAAGAAAAAATAGTAATGGCTCCTGAACAATTTTAGTAGGATCCAATATATAATATTATATACTTCCCAAATTCAGAGTGGTGCAGGTAAAATTTGTCTGGTGCAGGTCATTTTCAGAGTTACCTGCACCAGTGCAGGTATGCAGAAAAAAGTATTTCGAGCCCTGAGATCCCATGCAGTAAAGGTTCCATTATATTACTGGTAAGTCTCATTTAAGCCGTGGAAAGACTTCCATGTACATGTATGTTGTGGTGATGGACTGGACGGGGTCACTTAGGGTGGATATAGGATTACGCAGGAGACAGTCTAGAAACCCTTTTATCCTTAGTTCATTACACAGAGAATCACTGGGCACCCGGGGCAGTCTTTTAATGTCCTTAGAGTGTACAGGGCACTGTTAGTTCTGCCCCAAGTATCCACTTCGGAGCCATTTACCTAGATTGAACACTTAATCATGTTAAGAAGATTGAACTTGTCAACTTTGATGATAAACAGTTACCGTAGCTTCAGTTGAACTTTGAAGCTCCGCAGCCCATTTTAACAGGACCCAGAAAAATACAGGATCAAGTCACATGTAGTCATCAATGAAGGCTTTTCCTTGATATACTTATCCCATATTAAGCTACTTTGGAGGATGGCATTTTGGAAAGTCGTAGCTGAGGACTAGGGATGAAACATAACCTCAAAAGATTACTAATGGTAGATGGCTGAACAACAATCACAGAAAAAAAATTGTTAGTAGTACAGATCATTGGAAAATAATTTATTTTTAAATTCCAAGTCTCTTTGGACTCACACTATTAAAATAATATCAAATAAAAAAAAGTGTTTCTTCTACCTTTTCTTTAAGGTGTTAGTGGTAGGCATCACTCCTTTCTGGACTTAAAGATAGACC
The DNA here is from genome assembly GCF_000003815.2 of Branchiostoma floridae. NCBI lineage: Eukaryota > Metazoa > Chordata > Leptocardii > Amphioxiformes > Branchiostomatidae > Branchiostoma > Branchiostoma floridae. The sequence goes on along the minus strand of NC_049991.1, from coordinate 14,518,423 downwards.
TCATTTCACCAGAAAACCAGTCTTCTTCTTTAGTCTTTTTGACAATTATGTTTGGCACGGAAGCATTTCTCCTGGTGTTTATGTTAATTCTGTGCTCCTTTCCACCTTAAATCCAATGGCCTCCGCATTTTACATTCAATTTCCTTAAGCAACAGCGCTATTCTTGAAAGTCATTTTCTATTCGAAAAGTGTCGTCAGCATCCATTAGTTCCTCAGTAATGGCAGCTTAGGAGGAGGAAAAGAGGTGACCATTAACTAATGGAAAGCTGTTAGACGTATTTCACGGGAAGCCCAAAACCAAGTCCCAGATGTTTTCGTTAAAGACTAGTATTACTGAGCAACATGATTATGTCACTTTTCAAAGCCATTACAAGTAAATGCTAGCTATAACAAAATGTCATGATGGTAATAAAAATAATTTTCCTAAAACTACTGACAATCATTTGTGTGGCTGTTAAAAATTTCTGCACCTACTAGTTAATATCAACTTCTTTTATTACTTAGTTCAAGATTGTATATGTTGCAATGATATAAAACTTGTTGAAAGAATAAATTAAAATTATTATAATTGTCTTTTGGATTGAATCAGCTCAGCCATCAATAATACCTAGACATATCAAATGTCAGTTTAGATCCACTTGTACTTATCCTACAAAATCTCTATTGAGCATTAGAGCATTAAAAACTTATTGCCTATCAATAATTGATTTGTTATAAATTTTTGATTGATTAAATGAGGTCAGTTCATTGGTAGAATTGGGTCGACTGTTTGGTTGTTTCCACTTCACAAAACAAAACAGATTTTTGTCATCTGTTTAATAGAACTTATTAAATTTTGATATGTGTGTGTCAAGAATAAAAGTAAGCAAATGTTACACCTACAGTATGTGTAGAATGATGTTTCAATTTGTGATCTTTAAGTCAAGAGATACCACTAAGAGAAACTGATGTACTGCTATTCTTGTTACTGAATTGGGGTAATGATGAACAAATGTACAATCTAATTATCGCAGTTTATATGCATGGAACTGTAAGAGGCGAGTAGAAACAGTCTCTTGGCTCCAGGGATTCGAACCCACACCAAACCTGGGCTGCCAGCTCACCAACCCAACACCACTAACCACTATGCCAGAAGGTTGGACCCTTTGGAATGTTTGGCGGAGCTTGAACCCCACTGTTACAGTATTATAATACAAATGTATAGGCTCGTTGAGTTGAAACAGTGTTCATGCAGTCATACATTGTACCATGTATTATCATGTGCAATGCAAAACAGCCATGTCCAGAAATTGCCCTCAGTCAGTGTGTTTAGGATATGTTTCTGTCAGTACAGAACAAGATTATCTATGGTCAAGTGGAAGTTAGATTAGAACCTATGAGCGGAATGATTAATCATAATATTGATTTAACCTCTGATCCTGTTTCCTAAAGTGGACTTACATGTAGTGCTTGCAATGATAAACGACCTGTGCTTTATTTGTGTTAAAACATTTACTGTTATCTTTTGTATGGACATTAAACAAAAAGTAAGAATTGTTTTTGTATAAAAGGTCAGGTTTTATCACTTTGTAGCTCATAACAGTCAGGTAAACCATTTCCATTCTTTGTGACAATCATTGGGTATACATGTCATTAGAGATGCAGTATGCATGTAGTGTTTCATTCATAATATTACTTGTTTGTATTGAATATCATTTTGCTATCTTGCTATCTCAAAGACTGATAATACTTTATCAAATATGATGACAGCACATGAAGGAGTGAGGCTCAGGTGATTGTGGCAACTGTCCCTAACCCAGAGGCTCTGGGCTCATTTTTCTGTCAAACTACCAATCTTGTGCCCTTGGGAAACTTTCCTCACTCCACCCGGTGTAAAAATTGGTACCACAGTTTAAGGGTGGGAAAAGGCGGTGTGAGGGGAGGGTTCTAGGGCTCTACCTTCCAACACCGTGCCTTTGACACAATGGATAACACTCACTGCCCCAACAGCCTCAAAGGCCAACTGAAGAAACTAAAACTGAATGCTGAAATTGATAAACACCAGGTAATGACTGAGTTAGCCATTACACAGAGCAGCTAGCTGTTAGAGAGACCATTTGGATTTGCAGTCTTGAAAGTAAAGATTTACAAAACTGCCTACTGGTCATAATGGCTAGCTATTATTGCTCCCACTGAGTGGACTGACTTCAGCGAAATAAGTGCCTGAAGACTAGACTTTGAAATGTAAACAGCTTCTGTCTCAAAACGTGATTAACATGACTGATATGTTCATTTACAGGCCAGGCCTTGGGGAAGAGGGAATAAGCTGGAAAATTCATGCAAACAGCATTTTTTAGTGACAATGTTCAGCCTTATTTGGTTGACACTTTTTAATCACACCAAATATTTTTGACTGGCCTTATTGGAAATGGTTGCAGCAAATTAAACTTTAACAAAATGCAGTCTTGTGCATATTTACACTTTGCAGTAAAAATACAGAGCTGTCAATGTTTCACTTAACACCATTCCCGAGTTTGTTTTCAGAGTGTTTTCAGGGTTGTGCAAACCTTGTGAGTACACAAGATAAAGACGACCTCAGTACAGTACATTAAATCATCAGTGTCAGTCACTGTCTTCGCTCATAAATGCTAACATCACTTGCCAAACCACAGAATCAAAATACTGCCTTTAACTTCCATACACTCGTAAGTCTTTGAAAACACGAAGCTAGGTTTACACCCAGTTGAAAGTGGATTTGAGGCAGGTTTGCATAGAGACAAATGTATTTACATTTTCCTTCTGGCAGTGTTTGTCTTGGGGCTATAACTCCATCTGTACTAGATAAGAACTTAAGAGGACTTCATGATCCCATTTGAAATGTCAGCAAAGTTTTAAAGTGCTTTAAAACATTGTGAGCATGACATCAAATGTTCCTGAATGTGATCTGATAGCTCTACTTTTCTAGTAGATTGGAAAGACTTAGCTATGATTCATGGAGTTTATAATAGGTTTAAGTTCAATATACACAAGTGAGTACGCAAAAACATTCAAATACAGTCAAACCTGCCCAAGCGACCACCTCTTCTTAGCGACCACCTGGCCATTACGACTGATTTTTCTCGATCCCAAAAATTTTCCCCATTGATGTAAGCATTTAGCGACCTCTTCACAATGACCACCTGGCCAACGCGACCGCCAAAAATTGAGACCAAATCCCTAACGACCGCATTATTTTCAAATCTTGAGGTGTCATCGATTTTCAATGATAACTAGCGCTATTTTGTGCCAAATTCGGCCAGTTTGCATTGGATTTTGACTACCATTAAGTTTTGTTCAAATAAAGCAGCAGTGGATCCATGTGCGTGTACTTGCTATTTGCCATTAAACACAACAAAAACCATTTAAAGTATGTCTCAGGCATGTTGTGAGTCGATATTCTTCTATAGAAGTTCTAACCAACCACCTGACCAAATTGACCGCTTTTGCCCAGTCCCCCGGGTGGTCGTCTTGGGCAGGTTTGACTGTACCAACATTGTATAACACTTCATCAACCATTAAACTGCAAAATTGAACCGCATGACTCTGAAGAAGCTGCACATTGTCTAAACCTGGAAAGATGGTGGGAAATTATAGTGATGAGGAGTATGACTGGGCATTTGAGTAGTAACAATTTAACTTGTTCCTCAAAGGAAAATATTTATTGTTTACATAAGTTATAGTAATAACATACTGTGTTTATGTTAGCGACAAGGAAAAAAGTAGTTACGGGCTTTTGCCCAGATTGTTATGGCTGGAATGGAATGATCAAAATACTAGAGCTGCACTCAAGTGTGTATCACAAAATTTAATCCAAATGTCTCTGCCATTGGAACTAACTTAGCAATACTTTCCACTATAGAAAATAATTACAATAAATGAACAAGAAAATAGTTGTCGCTGGAAGGTATAAGATGTTAATATGTATAGTCTTGAGAATGCAGATTGACTGCATACTTTGGTTGTTTGGCATATGTGTCATAACATTTTCATAACTGCCAAGATAGTTTATGAACAGCAAATTCCGTGCAGAAAACCAACAGCAAACAAGTCAAAAACTGTCATCAACACCACAGACTCCAGCCTCTATCTTGATTTTAATATCTGTATGTCAAGATTTTTTTAGTTTCTATACATGTACGTGAAGAGCTGAAATCAATTTGGAGACATGAATTTAAATCTTTCAGTGTGGAGTTATGAAATTAATATTTAAACTCTGCCTACCCTAAAGCACTGTCAACAGGCCCCATCAATGATAAACAGCCTTATTATTGGAGTTATTTATTGACATACGTTTATCATAGAAAGTCTGAATGGTCGTAATTTCAGATGTCACACTGTTTCAAAAGGATGAGATGTTATCTGGTTATTGACTGTACACGAGTGCTCTCCGATGTATCCCATAGGACGCACTACAGCAGATTAAAATGTTGGCCTCCTGGGGTTGAATATGATGATTGTATCTTGTAGAAAAGTAAGTCTTTGAGGTTGGTAATGCGCAATATAACACACTGGAATTCAAACATCTAAAACTTCAAGCTAGCTATATTTTGAAGATTAAGCCAGCAACTTGCATGTCTCAGTTTTTCTTCTGCGCATGTTCAGACACTGTAAATGTCATACAAGTAACATCAACTCTCAGAATTCCACTGGGTGCAATAAAAAAAAATTACTCCTTTTGAGGCCTTCTCAGGATTGTCTTGAACACTGAAATATCTAAAATGTATAAACCTTAGGATTACTGATGCTGCATTGGTATTGTCTTTAAATCACTTTAAATTTAATGTACTTTTCTCATGTGGTGACATTATTCATACATGTAGGGCAGAATTAAGAGCGTTGATGTTATCTCCAAGGCAATCACTTTAGAAAGAAAAGTTAAGAACTACATATGCCTGGTACCATCCAGTCTGAACTTCATCTCATGGGTCAAGACTGTGGTCTGATGAGCAATATTGCCCAGAGCACTGCATTACGACCAAAAACTCATTTCCTGCATTCTGGAAAAGTCTCCAGCTTGGCACTTAGCACTTAGCACTCACCATTGCCAATGGCAGCAAACAAAATCACCATAAGTTTGACTTCCCTGGCTCTGTGTTGATTTGCAAATGATACGTCATTGTGAGAAGTACTGTAAATTTATTTTAAGTTCGTGGGGATTTAATTTCGCGGCAGCGGGAAAAAGGACTTTTTTCGGTGGTTTTAAGTTCGCAGTAGCACCATGCACTGTAGTCTCTAACTGCCATGGAAAAATGTTCACGGTGGTTTTTAATTTGCAGTGAATCAGCCACCGTGGAAACCGCAAACATTAAACCACTGCGAAAGTTTCTGCATTTACAGTATTTCTAGCTGTATGAAAATCATAATGCCCATGAGGTGTCTCAAGCTAAATCTTTTGTTAAATCAACTGCCAATAAACACTTGTTGCTGATTAACATGATACCAGTAAAGACTGAAGTGTTGTGACAGTAAAATGAATTGCAAGCAACAAGGTACTTGAATGATGTCCTCAGTCAAGAGGCAGTGACATGAATATTTCAACAATCTGTCAGTCCTGTTATCTTCATGTAATCATTTCCCAGCCTGTCAAGTCTACTCTAATGATTGTTAGACCGGAAGGGCCTCTTTTGTCAAGCCTGAATCTACATTGAAAAACAAAAGTACAAAGTCATGCTTGTAAAAAAATTAGATACTCAATTAAGATCTAGTCTCCCAGCAAGCCTAATTGATACATTTTCAGAAGAAATGGCAATATTAGAGAATCCAGCAATACAAGAGGGTCTGCATGGGGGATCCTAGCAATTCCAGCAATCTTAAAATTGGTATGTTGACATGTTATTGTGAAAGGTTTTGTGAATGGTTTGTGTGTGTGGCAAAACTAGTCTGTGAATTGCTGACACAACAGGATAGAATCTGGTGTTTGACAAAAAAAATCTGTCAATGGTCGACAATGAAATTAAATGAATTCAGGATAAGAAAAGTGTGCTATGTAGAATTATTCTCTGACAACACTTCATGTTGCTTTAAGGTGGGCCAGCAAATATCAACAGTGAATAAAAATAGCTTGCTACTCCTCACAGAAAAATGCATGCAGCCTCTCTTACAAGTGAAATCACCATTCATGTCACAGTCACAGCAAGCTTGAAATGTTATGGTGTTTGGCAGTCAGTGTGTTGTAAACATACCAAAGGTTTGTGAACCAAAACAACACCAAGGAATCATTCAAAATTGAGTCCAGACATCAGAAAAATACATCAATGAATGTGAGCTTATTTGACATTAAATGGATATTGTGGAATTTTCTTATCTTTTACTTCATTTAATCTTCAAATTAGGTACTCACTACCATGGCTACGTCCACTAGTTTATGATTTACTTCCTTGTCACCTTGGCAATGTCATTTGGCCCAGCAATGACCCCATTATGCCACAACAAAGTCAGAAGCAAAATGTATTAAGTTATCAATGGTTCCCTCAAAAGGTGGGTATGGCAAAGCTCCTTTTGTTGTGTCAACACGCATCCCAAGATCAATGTGTCAAGATGTAAAGAAAACAGGCTTTTCCTTTTGTCACGACATCAGCAATGACACGCAATACAGAAACACTGACACACAAAAATGTACACCGTCTGTTAAAGGTCAAATCACTTCGGAAGGAAACCAGTGAAAACAGTAGAGTTTTTACATAACATAATATAATAACAAAGTATACTAACGGTGAAGTCTACATATATCGCATGAAAGTTTTTGATTTGGGTGCAATCGTCAAGTGTTGTGACGACTTATATCAATGGTTTATTCAAGCATACATATACATACATACATGGACATACTAAAACAACGTTGCAGCCTTTCATACAATGCTGTAAAACTGGCTGAATTAAGTTAGTTTTAGTCTTAAAAACATCTTAATATATACAATATAACATATTTAACAATAATTGCTGCACACAAAGGCTTACATGAGCAGTAATCAAGATTCCATGTAGTAGTCATGTGACTATAAACAGGCTATAAATCAGTATTTAAGAGTGAGGACAAGTATGGAATAGCACTGTTTCTGTACCTATCATGTCTGGCAAAAGGTATGCTAAGCTCGAGCCCTCGTTTTAAGTCTCTGTTGTGAACTTCATTACGGGTAAAATTTGGGACTTAAAATTTGTTACACACACAAATTTTGACAAAACACGCGCGGCTGTTGCTGAGCAAGTCGAGTATTCTACGCCTTTTCCGCGCGCCTTGCAGTAGTGTTGACACAATGGCACAACACTTGTACAGAGTACACATGGAAACGTTCGTTACTGAGCACACACCCAACAAAGCTCACAAAAGTAGTAGACGTGGCCTTACTTGTGGTTACTCTGTTCTCTGGTAAATTCGACGTGATCATCCGCCCTCTTCTTGCGGGGTCTCTTCTTCCCAGACGCCGAACGGGACTTCGGGCTACGCCCCTTTGATCCCGCTTCGGGCATCTGTCGAGGCCTAACTGACATCTTGCTGGCTCTTTAAACTGCTTACACTAGATTTACGTTGATCCTATTACTTGAACTTGCGAGGAACGGGCTGTTCAAGAGGCTTGCCGACAAGGCGCCGCTCTGCAACAAGTGGAAAGCTGGTGTCAGCTCCCCGTGCTCGGTTTGTCTGACTCTCGCGGATCCCGTTCGCTCGATCGAATCCCAGAACCCGGAAGTCTCTGGAATCGTCCAAAGCCGAGAAGGGGTGGGAAGGATAGGAGGGAATGTTTTGGAACTCCATTTTGTAGAGCATGGGATGATGTCAAAATGAATAAAAGTATTTTAAATAATAAAAGGATTGTATATTTACAATATGTGCACACACGTATATTTTTAAGTACGTCAAGACAAATTCTTCTTTGTAGACTGACATCAAAATATAACGGTACCCCTTTTGCAGAAAGCGTTCCGTAGTTCTAACTTTCAGGCGTAATCAAAACTCACAGTAAAATACGCCTGACGACAGAAAGGTAAGAGAAATAGATTTTCTGCTTCGAATGATAAATTGCCAACTTTAATTTGTGTTGCACTAAAACACAAAACATACAATGCGGTCCGGTGTCCGTTTTGCCAAAAACCTCTCATCCATCATTTCTTGGGGCGGTTAAGGAACAGTTCATTCAACATCGGTACGTATACCACTGTTAAACACATTCCCCTCATATAACATAACTTGTGCCATTTTTTTTTTTTTTTTTTTTTTGCAACCAACGATATAGATCAGTGCTGGCGATCTTATTCCTGCTCGGGCCATAGATTTGCATGTGTGAGTCCCCTGTTGGTGACTAGTGTGTGCTTCACCGTACCATCCGATGACATCTCGTGTACAATGGTGTAGGCGGAACAATCCTCTGGTACTCAAAACGCTCTGGGGTAAAAGTGTAATATGCACTATCTCGTAACGCTCAACAATATAGCTGCCAAGCTACCAGATACCGTAATTTGATTGATGCCATAGAGGTTGTAGACTGTTGCTGCTGTTGCTGTTAGTATTAGTACAGTATTGCAGTAATCTCAATAAGTAAATGATTCATAAATAAACAACCTACCATCCCTAGCTACAGCTAGTTTCCAAGCAGATTCCCGGCGGCATATAAGATAGTATCAAAGTCCGCCAAGAAGTGTAACCGGCCATAGGAGGTCTTCCGGTCGCATACACACTCCTAGGCCGGCTTCACTCCTCTGCCAGATTTTGATACTATCGTATGCTACCGTAGGATCTGCTTGGAGATTACCTACAGCCTCAAAAAGGCTAATAGACCCTTAGCTTTAAAGAAAAAACACATAACGTTATAGACTACAATAGTCTCCAGTAGCTATAGCGTGCAGCATATCGACATCTGCATCGCTTCAACCCAGTCACGTGGGCGTGCTTGTGTCTTCTGTGATAGCTAATCTCAGCGCCGTTTTGTAACGAACATTTAACGCGCCGCGATCCATTTAAGACGAACTCCTCCCGAGCAACAAGGTGATCTGCGTGGGTAGGTTTAACGGATTGCATTGTTTCTCGTAACTCACATTTCATCTCGAAAGCTGCGTCAGATAGATATCCCATGTTCTCGTAAATTCGCACCCTCCGACTTGCAAGGTATCACCAATGTCGTCCGAGAACGATGATAAAATATCATTCCGAGAAATCTCGAAAAATAGAAATCAAAATGGATGTATTACGCATTTAACTTTCTCGGAAAAGCTCTCTCGGGATGCGAATGAATCGTAAAAGCAACCTCAGGGCTATCATTTATTAGATTTGATAAAAACAAATGAAGCCACTATTGCAATACATGGCAAACCCAGGCAGCCTAGCTGATATTGGGTGCCATCACATACATACATTTACAGTTCTCATAGACTGCCTATAGTTTACTCAAATGAAATCAAATACGTATACAATGTGATCACGGTATTGCCAGGTGAAGTCATTTCCTTTTCTTCCCCCACGTGCACACTTCTACCTCCACAAACAAAGTCAGGTACCAAATACCAATTTACTCCTGGATGGAGATGTAAACTGCGCTTCCCAAGGACAGAGTCAGAGAGTCTGACCAGTAATACGGAACTTTCAGATGGCGGGTTCATAGCAGATAGATGGAAAAAAGAAGAAAGAAAATAACAAATTCTTGGATAAAAAGAAGCGATTGGGTGCATCGACCCTGGAACATTGCTACTTTTCGGTGTTTACATGAAGGTGTTCCGAATGATGATCGGCAATATTAGAGACGATTAGTAATCTCTTCAATCCTATCAACTGACATATTATGTGACCTTTAACTGGAACTCACAAACCAACCATTGGTGTTGACTGTGAGCTGTCTTTCAGCAGCAAAGCTGTGCGTTGGCAATATTCCAACTGACGCATCTTTAATTCTCTAGCCATCACCCGTAGTTACCTCCGTGGTAAGCTGGCGAAAAGAGAGAGCAAGTGGTAACTATAGAGGCTGTTGATTTTTACTGTCAAGTAAGGCCTTTAGCACCAAGCAGTCCCAACAACATTGACAGCTTGTGGCAGGCAGTAAAGTAAGCCGCCATCATCAACAGGGAAGATTCTAATCAGTGATGGTCACACAACTTCGAGAAAATCGCCCGCAACTGAAATGAATCTAAAGAGCATCAAAGTTTCTGCAAATATCTACATGATTATTTTTCAAATTAAGGATAAATCTAGCTAGTCTGGGTACTATCCTACATGCAGATACATGAGGTTACTCTCCCCCAGAGTATGGGAGCCCGGTAAACTATAGGATGACAGCCAGCTGCAGGCTAAAAACCTATTAGTTGAAGTGAGCGAAATTGATACAGATAACGTTAAGGATCTTCGGTTTTGTAAGAACTTCTTTGATATCAAAGACAGACTATGGTTGAGTATAAGTAGAATGATAACTCTTGGGTAGGGATATATGTTGCGTTCTGCACCAAAGTACTCAGATTGGAGACGGAGATTTCAGGCGACCAGGGAAGCAGTGCGTGGCTGACGCAAGTGCCATAAATACCACGGTTTTACCGGATTTTCTGCGGAAATCCAGAATGCCCTTACCGGCTTATGTTACTGGGAAGCTACACGAGAGATAGATGAGCCCCGCCATGCCCTATAACTTGGCCCATGACTGAACGGGCCGCTCTGCAAATCACTCACAGCGCAGTGGATATGGAAGGGCTTGCGAATGAAGGTTTGGGGGAGGGGGCGGAGCTGACTTCTGTATTCAAGATCATCTGTCTAGAGGGCTTTCTTGCTGGAGTGTAGTAATGACATTTACTATAGAAATACATCAGCACACTTTGTTTTTCGGAACGATAATGTACCATTTGAAGGTCTACATGTATGTATTGAATAACAATCGGAGAAACTTTGAACTAGTAAAGGGTGTTTCTTATTAAATCATTTAGCTATTTATACTGAATTATCCGGGTGTCCGCGCCATAAGTGAATAGACACATGTGGGCATGGATCGTCAGAATGCATTCACAATTCGCTATAAGTCCAAGCAGAAAATAGATAGGCCACCACCAACAGTCAAGTCAAGTCGAAGTTAAGTGAACAACAATTGTAACGGGTACAATGTAAAAAAAAAATATGAAAATATCTTCCAGGTATTTTTCACGTGAGCCACAACACAAAGACACTCCAGACAGTCAACAACGGAGTGCAAATGTTAACATGAATCCACGGCATGATTTTATTTGATGTCTGAGTTTGAGATAGCAACGTATCGTATTAGACGATAGACTAGCTTCAAAGGTTCTTTGGCACCCACGAGGGGGCTACCTGCATCGAGGACGGCGTGTTCATCGGTGGGGGAATAAACTGGCACGTAGACACATTCACAGTTAATCTTTTTATATCTATGTGCTCACGACATTTTGATATATCGTTATCCGTACGCTCTTCTTGAGTTTCTGTTGCTTGACTAGTATATCTCCTTGGTGCTGAACCAACTTCCACCAAAAACGCCCGAAGCTTCAGTCAACTTTTGTATCGGATTACAAACAGAATAACAGAATTCGTCCTAGAAGGAAGGACTGGGTTATCCACATTACATTCGAGAGAAATATGACACTGCTATTGATATACCATTTAGACAAGATTCGTGTAATGATTGGGTACTTTTTGCATTCATTAATGTATTACGGTCCTGGAGACAACTCTCCATATTCTTGTCTACTAGTACCTTGCCCCCCCCCCCCCCAACGACCAGGAAGTCAGGGGACTAGGTAGGTAGGTAGATAATGTATTGTTGCCAAGAGAATTTGTGACGACCTAAGTTAATTTATATCGTGTCTGTGTTAAAGCGCTTTAAAAAGTAGTTTCAGCTGCATGTGTGGTGTGTAACATTAGGCCTATGAAATTTCTTTCAGTACTTGACAACCTATATTAAAGGAAATGTTCTCACTCTAGAGCGACCCTAAAGTTTTTGTCAGAACTCGTGGGAGCTGAAACAATTGTTAAGAATTGTGAAGTCATCACGGACGTGAACTTTGCTGCAAGGAGTTACGGGGCCATGCTTCTGTTGTAGTTTTTCCGATTGCTAACGACACTTTGTTTGCACTGCTGTAGCTCCCATCGCGTGTACTCTCAGTCGTTATGACAGAACTATCGTTAAAAGGAATCCATCTCACGCTCTCCACGTCTTAGGTAGAGGCTCAACACCTCGAAATGATGGACTATATTAGACTTTGCTCTTAAAAGATTCACGTCAGAGCCTTGGACGTGAATCTTTTAAAAGGAAAGTCTAATATACAGTCCCTCATATCTGTGCCTTAGCACGCGTCTTATCGTGCTACTAGTACGAAGACGTAAAGGATACACATCGCCAGTACCCATCAGTAAGTGTTTTGGATGGATAAAACACGGATTTAGACAGTTTGAAGTCAACATCGCCCGAGTCTTCTGCTGTAGCGTTGAACGGTTAGGTAATTTGCTCCGAGAATGTCGCGATTATCTTCAAGCAGATCCTACAGTGGCTTAAGATAGTATCAAAGCTGGCCAAGAAGTACAGCCGGCCAAAGGGAGTCAAACGGGCACCTCTTGGTTGACTACACTCCTTACCCAGTTTGGTACTATCTTATACCATCGTAAGATCTGCTTGGAGATTATGTCACGACAGAACATGCAAACCTCAAAAATTTACAAAAGGTCTGCCGCTTCAACTTCATAAACGGCTCTTGGATAGCAATTGAGAACATACGTCTATGAGCTCACAAACCTGTTTCTACACAGGGCAGCCATGTCGTCGTTAACGTTACGATAGTAGATAACCCTCAAACGCATAGTGAATTACTTATCTATCTCCGCGGCTAATGGGAACAGTGCGGCGTTAGAAAGATTACGGTTATTGTATTTTGAAAACATCCATTTCGCCAGCACAGTGCATCAATCTTAGCACCAGGAAGGTGTTGGTAACTAATGGACGGCGGAACGTTCTCCGACACGGGAAATGAATGACTACGATGCAGGGCACAGCGTGAAAATGACCGCGTCTGGGGGGATTTGAACCCTGGGTTTTAACAACCCTTATCTGTGACAGGGCTATTTATTTCGACGCGGCCAAGGTCAGTGCAGCACCGAGAGCTGCTCTGAATCGGTTAAGCTTCATGTTCATCTTACCCTATTAGTGAAAGAGAATGTTATGAATTAAAGATGAGTAACATTCAGTAAAACGATATATTTCCATAAGAGGATGACCAAAATGAAAAGAGGGTGTTATCAGAACACAACAGCTCTTTGGACAAGGTACTTTAAGGGCAGCCCTAAGGGTACAGGTCTGTTTTTGCAATGGTTGACCCATCATAGTCCGTGGGATGGGACCCGAAATTGACGATATTTGTACCACTAAGAGGGACCAGAGCTACTGGTTAACTTTGGTTATTGCAGAGTTAAAAAAAACCATAGTAGCTCTGGTCCCACTCGGTGGTACAAAAAATCGTCCTGGCCCATGGACTATCACTAGCGTTATGGCCCATGGACTATCACCATGGACTATCACTAGCGCTTCTGTCGGAATGGTAGATATGACTAGATGACAACGCTGGTAGGAGGACCAATTCGGGAGAAAATTCCCCAGATTTGAGAACAACGATCTTGCCATTCCTTTTACTAAAGGGCATGCCCTATTCACTCTTTGTTTGCCTTAGCGATATCTTTTATCTCTTAAAAGAACGCGCTCAAAAATAGCCCGTGTATAAAAGATAAGATGGGGAGACGCCGCCATTCTCTTTTGTATCGAGTTCCGGTGAATAAGCTGCTAATTGAAGCCCGCAGGTGCGCTCTGCCAAACGGTCGCCCCCGCACATAGACAGAAATGATCCCACCGGTCTTAGTTGGTTACTGTCCTATCATACAGGTCATATCCATGCAGAAACGTTTTCGCAGACAAAACTTTTATCCTAGTTCAATGTGTGGTGGGAAGCAAATGTTTGTGGAGAGCCACTTCTCGAGCACGCTGCACTTATCGAAAGGGTAGGGGTCCCTCCCAGTGTGAGTGAACGAAACATTAGTGTGGTCTCCAGGTTGACATCTTGAAAAGGGAAAGGTGATAGTTACACATGTATGTCAATACTTCCACAAATGTAGTAAATCTCAATAAATGGATGAAAAGCCATTCCTGATACCAAATCAAATGCACAGCATAAGATATATCATCAGACCAGGTTTATTTCTCTAAAAAGACGTGATTCTATTTTGCTGCCTACGAATTGACATAAAATGTTGTTTTGAGACATTATGAAGAAGCTGCCTACAGCCCTTTTTTCTAAACTGAGGTTGGTCTGATTGATTCGAGTTTGATAATAAGTTTTATTGCAAGTTCTTGTCCAAGTGACAAAAATTACATACAAATAATGGAAATCACAGTATAGTGAGCGACTACTCTAGTCTAATTTTAAACTAGGTAAAGATGTAACTTATTGGGTGGGTTTGACTTCTTTTTCTGAGACAGTGGAAGACGAAAGATCCAAATTTTTCTGTAATGTGTGGGGTTTGCGACGTTAAAAGGAGAGTAGTTTTCTTTTTGTCTGTAAACGTGGAGATATTAGGATAAAATCTGGTGACTTCTTTCATGAGCTCTTGTCTCTCTTGATTATAGAAGGGGCAGTTTGAGATAAAATGTGTTTCGTCTTCTACCATATCTAACGTACAGTATCTATAAGTTCTTTCATACACGGGTAACTTCTTGTATCGCCCTTTTTCTATTTCAAGGGGTGGGCACTAATTCTGATTTTAATAATGGCACAACGCAGATCAAAATCATCTAATTCTAAATATTTTCCCATAGTGTACGATGTCTTACATGTCTTGTAAAACCTTAACTTACCGGTATCAATACTCAAATTATGATAGAATGTTTGGATATACATGTCAGAAAGTCTAGACTTTAACATCAAAAATACAGATTTAATACCCGTTCTGGTGACGCTGTATGAATGACCGACAGGGTAAGTGATTGGAATTGCAACACATCCATTCGTTTGCTGTATGTTGTTAACCCGGCAGCCCTTTGCGTTATTGACTGTCGCCGTGGATGCCGTCTGGGGCAACCTGTGCAAGTCTCTGATACAGAATCGCTCACCGGTGCTGCATACGAATGTACACATTAACAAAGTCGGTACCATAACGCCGTTCCGTTCTAGGTACAACTAACATGAATATTTACCTTCACGGGCCCTTCGCAAGAATATAAACAAACCACAAGAGGTTTCACATCATAATCCTTTATTCGAGGCTTTTTATTCATCTGGTAAGCTTGACTAGCTTCTATGAAACTCAAAGAACGAAGCACCATTTGGACGATGACTGCTGTCATTGCTCTAGGCGACGCACGTATATTTCCTCCTGAGATTGTGAGCTGTTATGGTGGTAGAAGTTAGCGAATGGGTTACTGTAGGTTATAATATGTACAGCGTGGCTTGGGACAGTGTAATTATCGGCAATGTCCCTCTCTACTGAGGAGGCGCCCGGCGAACTCCAATGGGTAGTAGTTGAAACGAATGTCATTTATAAAGAAGAGTATTTTCAAATATTTTGTAAGTGATTGTTAGATTCCAAAAACACTTTTACACCATGGACTAGTGGTGCGTACCTAAAGCCCGGACTTGGAATTGGACCTAAAAATGTTTAGGTCCAAGTCCCAAAAAAAACTAAATGTCCGGAGCCAAGTCCGGACTTGCAAAAAGCAATCTGTCACTTACATTCCCTAATTTTGTTCTAAACCATCTAAAACCTTCCATAGACAGTGCAATTTGCACTGAAAAAAGACAAAACACATTTCGTGTTTACACTGGCTATATATCATTTTCATGTATTTTTCACATTGCATGTCAAGTCATGCTAACATGCAATTTTATATGCACCATCCCCCCTCCCCCTCAAAAAAAATGCACATAATATGCAATGATGGGTTCAGGTCCGGACTTATAAGTCCAGAGCTGAACCTGAACTGCTGGACCTGAATCCGGACCTGAACCTGAAATTGAGTTTAGGTACGCACCACTACCATGGACCATATTCCGATTTAAGAAACGGTTAGGCTAACGTCACATTTCCACACAAGGACCCGGCCGGGTAGCTTTGGGGAACGAAACGTACCAATAGAAAAGACAACAAAACCACAAAACGGACCAATAATAATCTTTTATTGGTATACATATCAGACAAGACATAGTGGTGAATGCACTCTAGCCGAGCTAATATTAACATTACCACTAGGACATTTAAAAATAAAATAAACAAAGGACAAAACAATGTGACATCAAATAAAATAAAGTATAGCAGTGGGGTGACGGATTCAACAAGTGTATATATAATTATACATACAAGATTTCAAAGGAAAATGTTCAATCAATTTGGAAACGTTTGGTCTGGAGTATGTATGACTGTGTAAGTTGCATAATATTGGTATTTGTTCCCTTTGATGAAGAGGGTGAACCCCTGAGTAACAAAAATAATTCAACAGCATGCCTTGTGTGTATTCATTGACATAAACCTTAACTTTTTGTTTCCGTAAACAGCCCGGCTAAGCCCCGGGTAAGAAAGGTGACGTCTTACATGCGTGTTTTGACGCATGAGAACTGCTGATGGGTTTCCCAATTCCAAAATGTGAGCATTTTTGTAAACAATTACTCTCAAACGGTGGTAACGTACGTAATTCCGTAGGGTATTTGGCACGAAAGTACCCACTGGTACGTGTTTGGGTGGAGAAAAACACGGATTTAGACAGGTTGAAGTCAACATCGCCTGAGTCTTCTCCTGTAGACATTGACAGGTCAGGTAATTTGCTTCGAGAATGACGCGATAGAAAATTCGAAAATGAATGACTCGGAAATTCACAAAGGGTCCACCGTTTCAATTTCGTGAACGGTTCAGTGCTATAAACTAAGAACATACGATCTATGAGCTCACAAAGTTTTCTATACAGTTCAGTCATGTTTTAATAATAAGATATAGTCCTCAAACGCATGTTTATTTAGCTGCGTAGCTATTAAATGGTAACAGTGCGGCGGAAGGAAGATTGATTTCTCAGCTCATTTTTGTGCGAAATCAATCTCAAACGGTGGTAACTTAAGTACGACCGTTGGGTATTTGCGTGCAGGATATGTGACACGCAAACTTGACACTCAAGGTTATAGTTCCTGCAAAAGAAAACATCCAAGTGCTGCAA
Organism: Branchiostoma floridae; assembly: GCF_000003815.2. Taxonomy (NCBI): domain Eukaryota; kingdom Metazoa; phylum Chordata; class Leptocardii; order Amphioxiformes; family Branchiostomatidae; genus Branchiostoma; species Branchiostoma floridae. Next base: position 14,501,246 of record NC_049991.1, on the reverse strand, counting down.
GAAAAAACAATCAGCATCTTGCAAATGAAGAATGCGCTGAAAAATGAGTTGATTGAATTGGAGTGAAAATGAGAGGAAAGTGAATAGGACGAAATTCAATTGGAATAGCATGACGTCGCCAAACAGTTGCAATTTCCTATAACGGTAAGGTCTCTTGATGTCTGTGACGTCATTAGTTGTTATGCTAGAAGGAAGAACCGATTCAGTAGCCTCCATAGCAGGCTCTCTGGGTCATTTTTCATCTTTTGGAGGGCTCATGATACACTTTTGCTGGTCATTTCCTTTTTTAGTGCGTCGCTTATGCCATCGGCAGCCAGTACAAAAAGAAATGGCCTGCAAAAGTGTATTATGAGGGGAAAACACGAAAAAAGGCACAGAGAGTCTGCTTTATGGAGGTTACCATTCAGAGCATTTCACAATACTAGTCTCCAAATCACGGCAGTGTTTGAATGCTTCTTAATCATGTTTTGGCTGTCATATTTTGTTCATTACGTGGATCATTAATATCATAAAATCCAAATTACCTTGGAGCCAATTGTTGCAATTTGGATATTACCACATGATATGTTCCCGGTTTTGTCAGACACGTAATGTACATGTTATATACCTGCCGCTGACTGATTACAGCACAATTGGCCTTCTATTCTACACCGCAAGAAAACTGAATAGAAGAAAAAGTTTTATACCAATCTAGTGACAATTTACTCCAATCTGCGACCATTGAAAAGCCAATTATGTCAGGGCTGCTCTATTCAGGAGTCGCAATGAACCTGTAATTTCCTGCCACGTTACACATTACCAAGAAAATTGTCTTAATTTCTCAATTTTTTATCAGTTCCTACTAACAGCACAGCTCTTAACCCTGTCAAGGTGAACATAAATTACTCCTGATAGGCAAGTAGATTCCTGTAGCGCCTACACAATGAGACATTTTCAGAAGGGAAACTTTCAAATTTATCATACCAGGCCAAATGGCCTCATCGTAGTGTTCACCTTGCATTCGGAAGGTCAGGGGTTCAAACCAACAACATGAAAACTAGCACACACTGCTTCCTCTGCTATAGCGCCTGGCACTTCAGAAAAAGAGTGACATTTTGGTGAATGATACACACCACTACCAGTGGACCACAACCTGCTAGCCGCCATGCTAGATAGAGATGCATGGTCTGACATCATTAATAGCACCTCTTATGAGGATGAACTGAACTGACAGTGGACTAGCCCCCTGCTGTAGTGTACCTGTGTGGCCAAAGGTATCGGTCTAGAGATGGGCACAGCAAGGGAAGGATTTTATGCTTTATACATGTAACGGGGGCCGCCCTAAGACGGTTCCCGTCGTAAGACGGTACGGATTTTTTGCTGATCTTATTATCCATAAGTACACCGTGTTTGTTGCCACTGACTATGCTGATTACAAAGGTAAATAAACCAAGTTCATGCACACAGCTTTAATTTGCATTCCAAGTATACTTCAACATATTTACTTCATGTTTTTTTTTTGTAAAACAGAATTCTAACAGTAATGTTGACAGTGCTGAATCACTGCGGTCACCGGCCTCTGCGTATTGGCGGCTCGTGTCGCTAACTATACGAATTCTTCCAAGCAGTCACACAACTGTCATGATACACATAAATAAAGCTCCATAAAACACTATGAATATGGGTCTTCAAATGTTTGTTGAGTAGAAAAGCAACCAAAAGGAAGCGACACAAACATTGCCACCATTGTACTCCCAAGGGAGTGTGGCCGTGAAGGTGGCAGACTAGAGAACGCTCCAAAGATTTCTTTGACTGTAACAAATGATTTGTGCTGTCTATGAAAATAAGACTTGATAGAGAGATGTAGATGATATTTTCATATAATCAGACAGAGTTTTGTTGATGTTGGCGGTGTGTTTTTTTCGTAATGGTTTTTTTAGTCGGGCATTCACAATCAGTGCATTCAGCCCATTGCCCGTAAAAACATCAGCTGGATTGTTCTAGGTACAGCCTTCCTCATGTGAGACAAGAAGTACATACAGTCACGATTTTACTGCCAAAAGAAAGCTAAAATATCATACTATTAATTTTTTATGTGTACTTAAATTTACCACTTACTTCTGAAGAGAGAAAAATGTAAAAAGCGTACCAAGTTAGGCACACTGTCCAGCGTAGCACAAAATTGGAAGGTTACATACACGAAATTGTCTCACAGTGTTTGCCGCTTGTAACACGCAGCGCGAAAGGTTCATGAACCACATGAATGCATTTCTTATTCAAGTATGTTGTTCAAATCTATGTGTAAAAACTTCAGTCATCAAAATTTGACCACTCTCAGGCAACCAGCGATGGAGCGCCATGAGTTTGAGCGCAAGAAAAAGCGTACCGTGTTGGGGCACCTCCCGTTATACCCAAATAACACAAACTTTCTAAACAAAACGCTCAACCTATCCTCCATGGCAGCTATCTGGGACCCTTTTCCACCTTTTTTGGCTCATAAAACACTTTTGCTGACCATTTCTTTTTGTATTAGGTCACTCGACCATTGGCCCCCTACGGGGTCAAGTGACCTAGTACAAAAAGGAATGGCCAGCAAAAGTGTAATTATGAACCAAAACAAAGACAGAAAAAGGCCTCAAAGAGCCTGCTATGGAGGCTTCTGAACCAAGAGAACAAAACTATTATAATATCATTGTGAGTGTCTAGTTTATGCTGTGGGAGAATGAGTAGACTTTCCACACTTCTTGTTTGCTGACTTGTTTGCACAGCTCTTGGCCCTGACTGTGGCAGGAAATGAAAATTTGCCCCAAACACCTGCTGCAGCTCACAGGGTTTACACAGGCAAGGGTTTAAGGGTGATTAGGCCACATCAAGTCAATTTTATGGATGACATATGCATGCTCATTAATTTCCACCCGATTTCAGAAAAAAAAATCAAGATTTTTTTTCTTCTTCAGGGATGGTCAAATTGACCAAAATGGGTATAATAGATTGCGTTGTAACCTAATAATTGTATGTAGAATTGACACTAGACAGGTAGTCATGACTGTAGTGCAGAAGTCCAACTTGCTGGATAGTTGTAAGAGTGGCATCAATATGGACGCCAGGAGTGAAGTTGCCAACATGGCTAGCGATTACCAGTCTACCACACTAGTGTCATTTTTAATACACTAGTGCACTTCTTAAATACAGGAATGAATGCCTCGTTGGTTGTGATACCGTATTGTGTCATTTTAATTCTTATTACAATGTTTGTGGTGTCTATTTAGAAACTTTCCCATCTTGTTTTTTCTAACAATCTTTTTTTTTTAAAATTTACTTGCTGTGGCCTTAGTGCTTAGCTGAACTACTACTGGCTACTAAAGTGATAGTGTCTACCAGGGTAACTAAGGGCTACGTCACATTTCCAAACTGGGACCTGGCCGGACTGCTTCAGGGAATGAAAAGTATAATATAAAAGACACCAAACTTTACACATAAAGACATAAAGAGAATAGTCATGGGTAGGGGTGGGTACCGGTACAGAATATTCAGGTCCAGGTCCGGTTCAGGTCCAGAAGATCAGGTCCAGGTTTGAACCTGAATCTGGACCTGATTCAGTATGTGAGAACTAGTTAATGGACGATACTCAAAACAATGGTCCATTTCGCAACAAAGAAATCTGTTTTGTGGAGTATTTGACTCCCACTGGCGTTTTAAAATCCTACATGGATAACTGCTTTGATAATGTTGACTGTAGACTCTACTCTACTTCGTTCTTCTTATTTTCCTCGACCGGTAAGACCAGAAAAGTGTAAATGCCTGATCATATAATACATTCATTTTCCAATAGGTCCAACATCCAGTTCACTGAATTTTTTCAGGTTCGGTTTTTCTGGACAGGTCCAATAAGAAAATACGGTTTTGTACCGGTACACCGTACCGATACCCAGCCATAGTCATGGGCATTATTTGTGTATAATTTTTATGTATACATTACATTTCTATTTTTAGTTTTCCCAAACAGTCCAGCTGGGCCCTGGGAAGGTCTGGTGAAGGTCAGATAAGCAACATATATTATGTGATGACTTATTTTTATTAGTTGGACAGAATAATCAGATTTTCGTCTTTGGTTAATCTTAATGACTAATCAATGAACATAGTTTTATTTCCCCACTACCAAAAGCAACCTTAAGTCAAGGTGACATCGTTCAGTCATCTTAAGTCAAGGAGATTTTTTTTCATTTGGGCCAAACTTTCTGGTTTGTGCTTTGCAGTGGGGATTAGACATGTTAAGGTGTGCATTTTCTTTCTTTTGTCTGATCGATGGTTTCAGCAGTTTGCCGTCCGTAAGCATTCCATGATTATTTGTGGCCAGCCATATATCCCTACTTCCTGCACAAGAGAAACAGCACAAAATCATCTTATAATTATATATAAAACAGAATAATATATTACTTCCTTTTCCCACAAGTTTACAAATTCTTGGTTTTGTCATCTATGCTTAGAGATTAGATAAATATATTTACAACCGTCAGCTGTCTTTCATGCCAGTATGATTCTCATCGAGAACAATTTCCACAAAAGCTAATGCCTGCATCAGACAGTCACAGAGAGCATCTTTCAAAATCCCGTCTTTCCTGCTGAGAAAGTCTGAGGCCATTTCCTGGGAAATCGCAACTCTCAGGTTCAGAGATTCACGCGAGTCCTTCACAATGTCATGAATCATGCTCCGACCACTTGTCCGAGACCCGCTGACGTAGACTCCAAAATATCTCCCGACAGCTGCATACGACATGCTGACAACCCTGTGTTCCTGAAAGAGAAAAATATTCATGATTTTATGGGAAACTATAACATTGACATTAAAAGTAACTAAAATGGCCCTTTCTAAAGATAACTTATTTGTTAAATAAATTACCCAACTAGAATAGAATGAAAACTGCCAGATAAGTAAACGATTCTGACTTTTAGAGGAAAAATATGAATGTCCCATCACTATTTTTGTGCAAGTTTTACACAAATAGACACAGGACAGTCCTTACCCATCTATCTAATGGAACAGTCTACTCCCATGGTTCCATGTTCCAACCCAAACATATCATCAGCTGGACATGTCAATGTAGTCAGCTCCCTCCTCATGTCGATCGGTATGTATCACTGTAAGTACACTCTTTACACACATGAACTACCATAATCTGATATTTTGAATGGTGAGGCTTTGTTGTTGCCACCTAGCAGTAACATTCTATAATCACTGTTCTATTCTTTATTATCTCTGCCACACTATCTGAAGCCTGATTAGCTCAACCGACCGACCCCCTAGAATGGGGAGAGAGCTATGCAGCTCCTGATACCAAGAAATTGTATAACACAGGCTGGGAGTTAAATTACAGGCACATGATTAAGTGTATTCCTGCTTTTGGCTTAAACTCTCTGTTGATTTGATATGGGGTCAGGATCATCAAATTATCTACCTTGATGACAGATTATCACAATAGAGACACGCAACTTTATTCTTACCCTTGTGTCAGAAAAGTCCCTGTTGAGGAGACTATACAGCAGCACCTCCACAGAGCGGAAGTGTAACTTGAGTGGCGCCATACTCGGGTCATTCTTTATCGTCTGCTGTTCCAGCAAGTACAGGTCTGCAGGGGGTAAGGTGGAGATGATCTGGGACACCTGGGTAACAGAACAAAACTCAACTGCAACTTATTCTGCTATATGTTGCCAAATTTCAGTGAAATAATGAAAACATCATTTTGTCAGAAACGCTGTCCTTTTATGCGGTTATCGGGAAGTACTGCACAGTTACACAGAAGAATACAAGTCTTAGAATAGATTTAATTACCATCCTTTGGTATGACTTTTCTTGAAGCACTTTTCCATCCATATTCCTTGTTCCTTTGTTCTGGCCCTTGTAGTATCTACATGTAGTTGCACACAAGACAGCAAGTTTCCTTGCTGTTTCAGTAGCAGGGTATATTTTTACAGTGAGGGTTTGCTACCCCTTTAACATGCTGGAGGCACCTTGTCAAACACAATACCCCATTTTATGTCCATTTCGAATGATGGATGCTGCCCTAACCAAGATGCCCTATCAGGATTGAACTGGGGTCTGTCAGTTACCAACTCATTAGAACCAGGAACTCATCAATGAGGGTACTAGTCCTACAGAGACAGAGACAGTAGAGAAAATTTCCCTGTCTTATAACTGTTAGTGTTATAACTGTGGTTGCGATTAATTCCATCAAACTGCATGAACTCACTGCCTCCAGATACTCGTGTGCCTGGAAGCGTCCTGACAGGAAACAGGGCACCTCCTGGATGTCCCAGTCGTGCAGAGTCCCGTCCCGACACAGGTGAGCCCAGGACAGGTGCTTCAGCCCTGCCTTAATGGACATCACACTCCAGACTCTCTGCACAGGGGTGGAACACATTCAATCACTACTTTCTGTAGTCTAAAGATACTTTCTTTCTTTCTTCCTTTCGTGCCCACGTTTGTATTTAACGTAATATCTGAGGGACGCCCCTAGTCAAAGCTAGGTACTCATTTTCACCTGAGTGAAGTGGGAAAGTCGTGCAAAGTACGTGCCTTTCCCAAGGGCACAAGATCAATGACATGGCAGGATTCAAACTCGGACCTCTTGGGCCTGAGCCCAACGTGCTGCTGATTACGCCACGCAATCATACAATGAAGTTTATTGCATAATAATTTTTTAATGCCCAATTGCCCTTCGTGCATTAAGTTAGATACCTAGAATATATTACAAGTATGATAATGCACTGTGACAGTACTAAGCTTTCTTTGTTACAAAATCATTATATGTTTGGTACTGGACCATTGTGCTAAAGAAAATATCAGTCCTGGACCAGTACATAGCTTTCAAGCATCACTACTACTTTATCAATTATTCACTTGAAGTAGCTATTCCTATATCTATCACAAATACCACACAAGTTTGCAAATGTTCCCAAGATGTAAAGCTACTCACCAAGGAAAGCATAGGGTATTTTTGTACTCACCATACGTTCTGGTATTCCTTATCATTTGGTAGTTTGTGCATTGCTTTTATTGATCTTGGGTGCAACAGTTCTCAATAAAAAAACACCAACAAAAGAAAACCCTGTGTAACAGCACTGACCTGTAAGCTGTCCTGGCTAAGCTGAGGTTTGTAGATGGCCTTACTGCTGACCTGGCCCCGCCCTCCCTCCGTGTCGGACTCAGATGCCGGGTTCAGGATCCTCTCACATACGTTCTTCAGCGTGGTTCTCCCCACTCCCTGCACAGCAAGCAAGCTCCCTGTCCAAAAAAAAGATGATCCTTCATTTCAAAATGCTTACATTTTCCAAGGAAGTTATATAAGCATTTTCTACAGCATAATAGTACCTACACTTCCTAATAACCTAAAAGAAATGGTGGTCAGACTTGACTAGTTAAACATGATACACCATTAGACATGATATGGAAAATATATCTGCATATAGTTCAGTGAAGATAGCAGTGTTCACAAGAAGTAGATTATGTTGAAATAAGAGCCAAAAAAGGTTGGAACAAAACCCCCACCAAAGTCTTACTTCACATCATATATATGCATGTACCATATTATAGATTGGTGTGAAGTAGATATATGGCAATTATTTTGCCCAAATTTCTTCAGCTACTGTAAATGCAGAAATGTTCGCGGTGGATTAATGTTCACGGTTTTCGCGGCGGCCGCTTCACCGCGAATTCAAAACCAACGCGAACATTTTTCCATAACAGTAAGAGACTACAGTGCATGGTGCAACCGCGAAATTAAAACCACCGCGAAAAGTCCATTTTCCCGCTACTGCGAAATCAAATGTCTGCGAACTTAAATGCATGTACAGTATCTTACTTTTTCAAAAAGACTAGATATAAAAGAGTAGTTTATCTGAATACCGAGGGTCTGGTAGTGTCCGTGGAGTGTACGATGTGTCACGATGGCATCTGCTGTCAAACCTTTCAGTGCCCGCATTTGCTGAAGCTGCTGGACTGAGGCTGTGTTAAATACTGACAACAATGTCTCCTTATCTTCTGGGGAGTATGTTGTATCAAGCTGGGTCTTTGGAGTTTTCTTTTGTATATCAATGAGTAAGCTTTGAACTTGTGGACTGTACTCTGTTTCAATATCACTGTTCGATTCTGTATTTGCGGCTTCTTTGCTGTTATCTGTCCTTGTGGAATTGATTTCTAGATTATGCGCGTCTGCATCTGACACATGGTTCTCCGTCTCTGTTTTCTCTTCAGTCTTGTGAAGTAAGGTGTCGTCCTGTTTCTGGGATGAGCTTGAGTAGGTCTTGCAAATACATCTGCATTGAAGCTTGGGTCTGATAGGCGGCACTGCAACACGGGGACACCAGCCTGTGACCTGAATGAAGTGAAGAAAATAAAGTATTTACACATTTTTAGAGGGCTACGTGTCTTACGAGTAGGGCAGCAAGACAAGGTGAGGTATAGATTTTTGCGATGTGTGTGATTGAGACATTCAGTCGTCAGTTGCAAGGGTTGAAAATAACGATCGGACATAACATTGCAAATCATTACCATAAGTTTAATACGAGTTTGCAACGAAAATAATGCATGCAGGAAATTCTTTATAACAAATAAGCTATAATCAAGCAGTCTGTTATCCAAGGTAACATGAAATATCAAATCAAAATGTTTTTATATAGGTTGCCCCCCTCCCCAAAACATGTGCTAGAACGGTTTTAGTTTAACCTTAAAATCAACCTTACCTGGAACGATCTCCATACAACAGGATGGAAGAAATAGCGACAACTCATCTTGTAGAATATACAGAATCTGTTTAAACTCTTGTATCCACGTCAGGGGTCAGTAGAGACGTCAAGAAGTGCAGAGTTCGTCTGTCTCCACGAAAATCTGGCAAATGCCTATTTCGCATGCGCCGTAGCAGACGACAATGGTGTGCATGTGCGACAGCGCCATCTAACGTTAATGATAAGAATTGCAACATTTCTAACATTGACCTGTAACGTTAAAAACGGGATCTGTCGTTTCTTTCAGGCATGTGATAGGTTGGCTGGCTCTGTCTTATTTTTCATGACTAACGTTACACTCTAAACATCAATAAGCAAACAAGGGAAGACTCCATAGAACTCGCGCTTGGGGTTTCAACGCTGTGTTCTCATATTCCCGTACGTTAGAGAAAAACATTATTTCTGTGTCTCCCAGCAAAGAGTGAGATATAATCACAGTATGTCTCCTTCCCCCATATACAAAGGAGGAAAATTATGCTTACAGTAGGACATAAGAATTTTCTCTTACACAACCAGTTTTTCTCACCTGCTGACGTTTCGATGTCCGTCAGACATCTTCCTCAGAGCTTCTAACTGGAGTTCTGCTTCTTGCCGCTATATGTAGCCGATGTAGGTATTTATTGCTCTCTGTGCCATCACATTAATAAGAACCTACTTATTCAACCTCGCATTGCCGTCGTTCGCCAACCTTATTCGCAGACCTTCCTTCTAGCCAGGTGCGGCCGGCGTTAAGCTTTTTAGGGAGCTCTGATTTGCGATTTTAGGCCAGATTCTCTAATGGCAGAAAATATCCCTCCAAGCATTAGAGCATCTTGCCCATGTTGAAAATGATCAGCGCCCATTACCCCACCCCCAAATAAACACCTGCGCATGAGAAGGTGTGCGAAGGAGGTTAATCTTTCACTCATGTGTACCTATTGGCAAAGAAAATGCAAGGGCGCTTGATGATTTTCACTCATCGGAAGTAAGTTGCTGATGCTGGCTCTTCGGTTTAACTGACTGATCATGGTTTAAATGTTGTTATCCGTTCTGTAGATGTAGTTGGCATGGGTTCAAGTAGTTCAATAGGTTACGGAAGTAAATCTTGTTGCCGATGGACGAAGGGCGTTTGTGTTGGTTGGCCGCCAGCTGTCAGTTTCTCTCAAAGCTGGGAGCATGACAACACCATTGGGTGTTAGACTCCCTTCGGAACGGGGCTGTTTTTTTTTTGGGGGGGGGGGGGCGTTGGTCCGCGATTTTCAACGTTGGCTACGTTGGCTATGCTAGGAAAGGGAGTTTGCCGAGGAAGGGAGTTTGCTGTGGAAGGGAGTTTGCCCTTATAGCGAGTTTTTAACTCGCTATCACGGCAAACTCCTTTTCCCAGCACAAGAGAACATAGCCAACGTTACAATGCCTGTCTAACGGCGGC